>NC_090613.1:5025388-5038947 GCF_004359215.1 Bremia lactucae
CCCAGAAGAAGTGCCGAGCCGCCTACCACCAGATAGGGGCATCGGGCACGAAATAGACCTCGAACCCGGCACCAAGTATTGTGTGACCAGGCAATGGCCGTTGCCGAAAGAACAAGTCGATTCTATCGATGAGTTCTTCGATAGGCGAGCCAAGGTGACGCATGTGCGTGAGAGCAAATTGCCTCACTGCAGCTTGACCTTTTGTGGGCGTAAAGCCACAGGTGGATGGCGCGTATTCATGCTTACAATAAGCTGAACACGGCGACTGTACCGGCGCATACGTCAATCCCGCGGAAAGATGTTATGTTGAACTCAATGGGAATTCAACTATCTTTTCCGCCTTGAATATAAAAGAGGCTACTATTAGGTACTCATGAGAGAGTTCAATGTAGCCAAAACGTCAGTAAGATCTCCAAGCGGTATGCTTTGGGAGTGGCTTGTGATGTCCCAAGGTTTGAGAAACGCACCAGCGACATTCTATCAAGTGGTGACTCACGTGATGCGTCAACACCGTGCCTATGCGCCCCATTACTTTGACGATGTATTCGTGCATAGTAGAGCCGAGAGTGGGCTGAGCGCAATAGAGTCGCACAAGCGTCATTTAGACGCGTGTTGCAGACTTTGAAGGACGCTTAATTGTACGTCAACTTGCAAAAGTGCGTCATAAGGGTCCCTGAGATACCTGTAATGTGCTGCATCGTAGGTACACATGGTGTACGAGCAGACCCAGGCAAGGCAAAATCAGTGAAGGAATGGCCAATCCCACGACATGTGAAGGGTTTGCGCCAATTCCTAGGGCTCGCTAATTTTTTTGCATAAATATAGCAAGAATTATGCGGAGCAAACTAAACCATTATCTGACCTCATTAAAAGGACGTAGAATGGGTTTGGTTAAAAGAACAAGAAGATGTGTTCACATCAGTGAAGCAATCTCTTGTAGAGAAACCGATCTTGGCATTGCCAGACGCGGATATGCCCTTTAGCGTTGTCTGCGATGCAAGTAATTTTGCAATCGGCAGCGCGCTCATGCAGAAGGATGACGATGGCGTTAACCGTGTCATCTCTTATCAGTCCCGGCTTTTAAAAGCCGCGGAACTGAATTACCCCGGCAGGACAAATAGCTACTTTCAACAAAGTATGCTCTTATGCTCAAGTTTCGTGCACACCTATTGGGCACCGAACCATTTGTGGTTTATACGGATCACGCATCACTGCGGACCGCAATTAACTCACCGCACCTCTCGCCTAGAATGGCAAGGTGGCTTACATTCTTCTCAAAAAAATCAAAGTTGAATACAAGCCGAGTAAGTCGAATGTCTTGGCTGACGCTTTCTTGCGCAGACCAGACTTCGAGGTAAAACACAAGGAAAGTGTGTATAATGCTAAAGCACAATTTCAGCCGTCAACGTTGGCAGCCATGAAGGCATACCACGTGGCGAGCTCATTAGCCTCTGAAATAAAAGAGAGCTACAGTCGGGACGACCATTATCGCCTGGTGTTGGATCACATTGATGGACAAAAGGTAACCCTTTCGTCGCACCTGGAAGCTAAGCTAAATCGTTTTAGCTACAGCGATGGCCTGTTATGGCATCAGATGTCGCCTTGTGATCCCTCACGACACAGATCTCAAACTGATGATCCTTCACGAGCTCCATGATGCACCATCTAATGGGCATCTGGGCCGTGAAAAGACATTCTTACGAGTGCGTTTTGGTGGCGGGTGGCTAGCTATATTCGCTCTTGCGAACAGAGTCAGCGCCATACGCCTGCACCTTCCAGCAGTGCGCCACTGAAGCCGCTACCGATTCCAACGGATTGTTGGAAGTCAGTAAGTCTGGATTTCATGTTTGGCATACCGCCCGATCATAAGAATCGGACGGGGCTCGTCGTCTTTGTAGACAGACTGAGCAAGATGGTGCAATTAGCACCATGTAAACACTATCACAGGCAAGGAAGCAGCTCTCTTATTCCTGGATCATGTTTACCGACTACACGGGATGCCCGAGTCCATAGTATCGGACCGAATCCACGTTGTTTTGCGTCTGGTTTTTGGCGACATGTGTTCGAGCAGCTTGGTAGCAAGCTCTACATGTCGACCGCAGATCTAGCCCTGACCGATGGCCAAACATAACATGCCAATCGGGTCGTGGCGGATGTCTAACGCACTATAGCTACTCCCAAAGAATGGAGCAAGCAATTGTCCATTGTTGAGTTCGCTATAAATAACAGTGTCTACGCCAGTACGGGTGAGACACCGTTTTATATTAACGGACGGCACTATCCTCGGACGCCAGTCTCGTTTGTAGGAAGCCCAAGTCTTAGTGGAGAGGGTCCCTCACTATGCTCGGTGCGAAAGAGAACATCGTTTCGTCAATATGACGATGACCCATGACGTTATCATCTCAACGACTGAAACTTGCCCTAGTGACCCTGCCAGTTTATCAGTGTCAATAAAACTACGTCTTATGACCGACCTCTCGGCGGTATCATAGGCAAGTTTGATGCTTAAAACGTGAGCGAGGCTCAACGCTTCGTGAATGAGCGATAAGCCATCACACGAAAAGTCCGTGACGCAATGGCAAGCGCACAGGTCGCAACAATGATGAACGCTTTAGAGTGGGTGAAAAAGTACTGCTACTCTACCTAAAGATGCAGTTTCTGTACTACCTGGAGGTACTACGAAGTTGTTGCCGCGTTTCATTGGGCCTTTTATAATGGTAGAAGAGGTTGGAGACCTAAAGTATAGGCTCGCCTTTCCCCCGTATGAAGACTCACCCCGTATTTTACGTGGGTCGTCTGAAACGGTATGTAGACCCAAATGAGGTCACATACCCCCATCCGTCTAAGGAGACGATGGTGACGCCGACTGTGAGACGAGCGTCGTTCGGGTGAGGGGAACGTAGAAGGCGAAAAACTAATAGCCGACCGACTCCTCCCACCACGAACAGGACTCGGAGAGCGAGGGACATCACGCGAGTAACGCGGATCTCTCAGCATTATCCTCTCAAAAAGGTCCAAGTGAGTCTTGAGGGGGCGTTCATGACCCTGACGAGCCTTCGCTCGGACATCATAAAGTTTTGAGGTCAGTCGCAAGATTTTAATCTCGAGAACCACAATACGTCGTTTAGAAGCGCTTAACGCCTGCGATGGAACGGACGAAGGTAAGGCAGCCGCAATTAGGTGGGCGAGATCGTCACTCCTATCGGGCACCGCCTGCACTGATGAATGTGGGTGTGAATCAAGGTTTCCTTGTTAAAAGGTTGCTTGCCCACCGCTTCGTGACGCAAAAGGATCATATCCTCGTCCAATGGAGGTTTTTTTTACTCTTACGAATCGACGATATCCTACGTATTGACGTGCCCACCGCTTCGTGAGGCAAAAGGATCATAACCTCGTCCAATGACGGGGTTTTTGACTCTTACGAATCGACGATATCCTACGTATTGACGTGCCCGTGGGTGACTGCCTATGAAAAGGAGCACCAGCTGAGGCCTCTTCGCTAGTCTCAAATGGACTAGCAGAAGCAGCGTTGTGATAAGAATCAGGGGGTACAGTACCACCCATTATTTTTTCCACACGCAAGCGGGCGAAATTAATTCGTTGCGACCGCTGTTCATCGCATCGGAATGCGGCGCAAGAATTCCGCCTCGTGTTGGTCGGACGTTTCTTTGAACGCGACACGACCGGGGTCGGGAAAATACGCCCAAGCGATATTCACTGACCCTTGCATGATTTAAAGACGCCATAATAATTTTGTGCGTCTAGAAGTGGGCGCTCTAGAAGCGACGCTTTAAGAACCGTTTAAACGAGGCCATTTAGATGGAGGGGGCGTCGGTAATATGCCACCCGTCACATAGCCACGTTCAAAACGACTGGCTTGTGACACCGACTGAGCATGTTCACGCGTCGGAGGCGGAGCTAGGCTCAGAATCCTCTATATCAGAACCATTATGTATAATGGTATGAGCATAAGGCGTTGTGGTTTTACCTAACGCCGAAGCGGCTGCGCCTTTTTGAGCAGCGCTCTCATTAACCATCGCTGCGCTATCTAGCGCAGACGACGAGACAGCATTCTTAAATGTTGCTGTTCCATGTTGCGACCATGAGAGGAGTTTGGATGGGCAATAATGCGCCATCATCCTTCCTCATGAGCTCATTGTATGCATCACTACTATGAGGTGACGGCAACGGTGTTGACTCATTGTAGTCGACAATGAGCGACGGAACAACATTCTCAGTGTTGAAGTGGGATAGATCTTGCCGGCGTGCTTACGCGGAGCGTGTGCTTAGTGCGAGGTTGAGTGGGCGTCTTCGCAGACGATCCACCAACGTGGCCTCTTTTAGGTGGCACCTTTGGCGCCGTGTATGAAAACACAGATCGCTAGAGTGAATGAGAGAATTAGCGACGCGTTAAGCAGCTCGCAGTTCCTCCTTTCCCTTTTACGGATCTTAAAATGTAAATTCGTTCTTAAAGGGGGGGTAACGGGCTAAAGTTGTCCTAATACTACACAGTCCCCGTTAAGTACACTCTGTGTACTGAAGGGGATGGTCAATTACTTAAATAAAGTAATTAGACCCACCCCTTGGGTGTGGATCACATTGTGACCCACCCTTGTGTGTGATGCACAGGTATATTCACATTAGGAGGGATGACGCCTAGCGTCATCCGTTACGCGAGATATTTAGAAAGACACGCTTGCAATACATATTAAGTATTATCTATAGAGATGACATTTTGATTGGTAAAAATGGGTATTTATATTCAATGCGATTAGATATAAATCAGTCTGAAAACTACGTCCTACTTAGTAAGTGCGCACGAGGAGCCGGATTACCGCTCCCGTGACGACACTTAACTAAGGTACTTAGTGCGTTGGGTGAGGTCGCTAACGCTCACCACAAGTACCTCACTGCACGCAAGAGAAGACGGTCTATTCGCTTCCTCGCTATGCTAGGGTGTGTGCTTAAGTAGGGCGTGGCCGCCTTAAGACGTGCCCGCATACACTTGGTAGCACTTGTATCCTTCAAACGACCCGCATCACAAATGCGGAGCGCAGACGGGAAAAAATAGCATCGGACAGTTCCGGTAGTTTGCGCGCGAGGCAGTAGCTAGAAAACCCTTATAGATGCGGAAGAATCCATCGTTGCTCGGTTAAGGAGGTGATGAATGCCTGCCAACACACTTGACGCACGAAAACTTCCAAAGATGCACTCTAGTGTTTCCTTTTACCCTGTGCACTTGGCCAGTTTACGGCAACGACTCTGTTTGCGGAGTATATAGTTAAACTGCCTGCCCGCCAGTCTGTGTAATCCACACCTGATATTCTGGGATAGGGGGTGATCTCAAGACGATTTTAAATTGCTTTTGCATTGCACTGGAATGAGAATACAGTGCAAACGCCATCAAGAAACATCGGCGTACAAACGTCATCGGATATACGCTTTACACAAACGCCATTTTGGCAAACGCCACCGGATACAGACCATTCAGTAAAAACTCCATCGGACAAAAGCAGTCAAACAATTGTCATCGGACAATCACCGTCGTACAAACGCCGTCGGATAAATACAGTCAAACAAATGTCATGGATGGCAGATGAAGATCAAACCAATACCGTCACCACATGTTCGCTTAAGCCAGTAATCAAACTCCCATTAAAGTATGTGGCGGAAAATGGAAAGACACATTTATGACACAAATGGCTTCGAGTCATCTCTCTTTTTCTGGGTGCCTACTGTGTCAAATCTTCACTACTTTGGTGACGATGATACACGTCGCCGTGGAAGATGCCAAATTCGGGGAAATTAGGACTTTTAGTAATAGGATCAATGCGTATTGAGGAGGCATGGTTTAAATTTGTGTCGCCTTTGCTCTATAGAAACCACACGTCGTTAAATTAACTGTTTGTGCAACGAGGCACTGCCGACTTGTACTGCTTCAGTCAAGTCCACTTCGCACTGCCTGGTGCCTCGCGTCACTTCACGTACACTAGTACGTGCAGAGGAAGACTCTCTTTAATACATTTGCTTTAAAGATGGTTACTATAAAACTGTATTAATATAATTAAATTCTTCTCGTCTATCTTCTTAATACTAACTTAATTATAAAGTAATACAAAACATGCAATAAAGTCTTATCTGTCTTTCTCTTTACGCGCGTCCAGCGCTGACTACTCCGCGAAGAAAGTAGATATAATGGCCTTATCCACCAATGGATAAGCTTTTAGAATATTACCATATAAAGTAACATTCTCCAAATATTATATACCATTTATAAAATATATTAATTAACAACCTTTAAGTGTTAATTTCATGTAACGATACACCCCGTTACATCACCCCTCCCTTAAACGACAATCACTCTGAATGTCATTGGATAGAGCAGTCACCATAAGGCCACTTAATTAAGAACGATGCGGATTGGTCAAAACCATCATTTTTAATTCCATCGCGTGGTTAACAAGTCCATGCGGTATGCGAATAGTGCGGCGGCTTCGGCTGCGGTTCATGCAGTCGCGGGCGACGCATTATTGTATTTTGCGGCAAACGTTTCGTCTGTCGTAGTATCATCTTCTCCCGCAACCATAGATGTTGCGGGTGCACGTGATGAGTCACCACGTGAATACGGCCCCTCTTTGGAGGTCGACTACGAATGCGAGTCGAACGAAATGGCCGGCTCGGGGAGAGCAGAACAGTCGCCTGACCATCGTCAGGCGGCTGACTATGAGCCTTCGAATGAGGGGGATCAATCGGATACACGTCTTAGTAGCATTCGCTATAGCATGTTTGGCTCCGACGATGAGGATTATTCATCATCGCATGCACCGTCTCCCGTGCCGTCACCCGCACATATTTCTGTGCGTGGTGATGACGATGGCGTAAGCCATCGTAATAAAAGTTCTTGTGATACCTTGTTTCGGTGGGTACCACTCAGGGGAGCGTAGACAATAAAATTTCTTGTCTTACCCCTGAGAAGAAGCCGTGGCTTTTGCTTGAACGGCTAGTCAATAGCTTGTCTGGAGAGACTACTCCTAACAATAAATATCCCTTATTTATTGCGACAAAGCTACATGGCCTTGATCCCAGCGCGAATAACTTTCGCGCTGAGGAAGATTTTTATTTCATTTTTAAGCATCGATGGAACAGTGGCAACAACAAACGAGATAAAATCTCGTTGATGCAAGCCTGGAGTGCGTTCATTCGCAATGTCAAAGCATTGGACGCGAGCCTGGCTTCCAAGACTTATTGCGATTCGCGTTAAGTTTGAAAAACGAACTTCAACCGGTGCAAGGTATAAACTGCATCGGTTGTCTCGTGAAGCGATACTTCCATGCCTCATGTGGGGTGAACCCTGTCCGTGTTGTGTCGACAACACGAAACGAGTGAAAGGGAATGTTTATTCCCTTCTTCGCCCTGGTGAAGGGCTCGCATCTCTATCGAGATGCGCGACGCGATTGACGTTTTGCAATCGATTTACAAGCTTTAGAGGCGCGTGTTTTCCGATGGACCTTCTGATCCATCGGATTGATCTCGTCATACTGACGGGACGAGGCCTTCAACGTCAACAACCAGCTGGGGACGAGGTCCCAGCTGTCATGCGAAGGTAATTAACAGCATCGGCGAACAATATAACTCGTTCGCTGCCTCTTCACATGACGGTGGTTTACGATGCGTTCCACAAGGAAACGTTAACCACCGTGGGAATCTACCAATGGTTGCGGTGGATGAGGGGAAAGTAATTCCGACCTATGTGTCGGATCTAGAGTCGAAGATCGACAAACTCGACCACTCCCTCCATGTTTTGGAGGAGGGTCTTGATCGCGAGCGCGGTAAGCGTCACTCGTTGGAACAGACGGTGCAGACTCACCGTATCGAACGGTTGGAAGACTGTTCGAAAAGTGAGTACTCAATATTGGAGTACGAACGGAAGTATTACGCTCTTCGTGATGAGCTGACGTCAGCTCGTCCGGATTTCGAGGAACTTCGGATTCGGCATGAGAATCTCCAGACTCAACGTGAGAGTCGGGTTCGTGTTCACAAGAATCTCTGGGGGATTCTTGAGAGGGGTGCTCAAATCCGTCCGCGGAAGAAACCGCGTACTGGTAGGATGTGAACGCATCCTACGTAGCAATTCTATTGTGTATGCATTGCCTATGCGATGCAGTACACGGAATGGCCCAATGAACTTGGGTAGTCGTTTACTGCTACCCACATTAGGGACTACACGCTTAGGTAAGTTTACCGTNNAGAAAGTAGATATAATGGCCTTATCCACCAATGGATAAGCTTTTAGAATATTACCATATAAAGTAACATTCTCCAAATATTATATACCATTTATAAAATATATTAATTAACAACCTTTAAGTGTTAATTTCATGTAACGATACACCCGTTACATCACCCCTCCCTTAAACGACAATCACTCTGAATGTCATTGGATAGAGCAGTCACCATAAGGCCACTTAATTAAGAACGATGCGGATTGGTCAAAACCATCATTTTTAATTCCATCGCGTGGTTAACAAGTCCATGCGGTATGCGAATAGTGCGGCGGCTTCGGCTGCGGTTCATGCAGTCGCGGGCGACGCATTATTGTATTTTGCGGCAAACGTTTCGTCTGTCGTAGTATCATCTTCTCCCGCAACCATAGATGTTGCGGGTGCACGTGATGAGTCACCACGTGAATACGGCCCCTCTTTGGAGGTCGACTACGAATGCGAGTCGAACGAAATGGCCGGCTCGGGGAGAGCAGAACAGTCGCCTGACCATCGTCAGGCGGCTGACTATGAGCCTTCGAATGAGGGGGATCAATCGGATACACGTCTTAGTAGCATTCGCTATAGCATGTTTGGCTCCGACGATGAGGATTATTCATCATCGCATGCACCGTCTCCCGTGCCGTCACCCGCACATATTTCTGTGCGTGGTGATGACGATGGCGTAAGCCATCGTAATAAAAGTTCTTGTGATACCTTGTTTCGGTGGGTACCACTCAGGGGAGCGTAGACAATAAAATTTCTTGTCTTACCCCTGAGAAGAAGCCGTGGCTTTTGCTTGAACGGCTAGTCAATAGCTTGTCTGGAGAGACTACTCCTAACAATAAATATCCCTTATTTATTGCGACAAAGCTACATGGCCTTGATCCCAGCGCGAATAACTTTCGCGCTGAGGAAGATTTTTATTTCATTTTTAAGCATCGATGGAACAGTGGCAACAACAAACGAGATAAAATCTCGTTGATGCAAGCCTGGAGTGCGTTCATTCGCAATGTCAAAGCATTGGACGCGAGCCTGGCTTCCAAGACTTATTGCGATTCGCGTTAAGTTTGAAAAACGAACTTCAACCGGTGCAAGGTATAAACTGCATCGGTTGTCTCGTGAAGCGATACTTCCATGCCTCATGTGGGGTGAACCCTGTCCGTGTTGTGTCGACAACACGAAACGAGTGAAAGGGAATGTTTATTCCCTTCTTCGCCCTGGTGAAGGGCTCGCATCTCTATCGAGATGCGCGACGCGATTGACGTTTTGCAATCGATTTACAAGCTTTAGAGGCGCGTGTTTTCCGATGGACCTTCTGATCCATCGGATTGATCTCGTCATACTGACGGGACGAGGCCTTCAACGTCAACAACCAGCTGGGGACGAGGTCCCAGCTGTCATGCGAAGGTAATTAACAGCATCGGCGAACAATATAACTCGTTCGCTGCCTCTTCACATGACGGTGGTTTACGATGCGTTCCACAAGGAAACGTTAACCACCGTGGGAATCTACCAATGGTTGCGGTGGATGAGGGGAAAGTAATTCCGACCTATGTGTCGGATCTAGAGTCGAAGATCGACAAACTCGACCACTCCCTCCATGTTTTGGAGGAGGGTCTTGATCGCGAGCGCGGTAAGCGTCACTCGTTGGAACAGACGGTGCAGACTCACCGTATCGAACGGTTGGAAGACTGTTCGAAAAGTGAGTACTCAATATTGGAGTACGAACGGAAGTATTACGCTCTTCGTGATGAGCTGACGTCAGCTCGTCCGGATTTCGAGGAACTTCGGATTCGGCATGAGAATCTCCAGACTCAACGTGAGAGTCGGGTTCGTGTTCACAAGAATCTCTGGGGGATTCTTGAGAGGGGTGCTCAAATCCGTCCGCGGAAGAAACCGCGTACTGGTAGGATGTGAACGCATCCTACGTAGCAATTCTATTGTGTATGCATTGCCTATGCGATGCAGTACACGGAATGGCCCAATGAACTTGGGTAGTCGTTTACTGCTACCCACATTAGGGACTACACGCTTAGGTAAGTTTACCGTAGAGAGTAGTACTAGATCATCAATTTAAATGACAGAACATTTCCTCTTCCATGTTTGTCTGCGTTTCGTTTCTGACGGTCCACTGCGTTAGCAATGGAATCCTGTACGAAACGGATTACTGATTCTCGAGCCAGCAGAAATTCCTCTGCTGACTCATTTGTTTTGTATTTTCCAGTGCGTTTTGTGCCCACTGCCATGAGATCTTTCTCATCTTCGATGTCGATTTCTTGACATCGACATCATTCGCGTCGTTGAAACCTTAGGCAACTCGCATGGAACTGCTTTAGGGTATACATCTCTGAATTCAATTATTACCTTGTATAAAAGATTTGTCTTAAGTGACTCCCAGAATTGAGTAGAATATCTCTCAACTCGAGTCTCCACACCGAGGACACTTTCGTCCATCGATGAGCGGCTGAAAACCTGTGCGTTCTCTGCCAAAATTACCGCTGACCGAATATCGGTTACGTATTCGTCCTCTGTGACGAGTACGCAGATCTGCTTGATTCTACCACTATGCAGATCTCTCAAGAACCGCTTGGGTTCTAGGGTCGGTAATTGAGTTATCTCCGAAGTTAACTTCGGAGGCGCATACAGATCAAGAGTATAAGCTCCTACTCTTGATACGTCATTGACCAAGACATTCAATGTCTCGGTTCTTCCTAGGATTTATCCACAGGGTGCCGAGGGATCAATTCCTCGGGATGATGAAGTCTAGTAACTTCTGCGTTAACTGTTTGAGAAGATTTCTCCTCAAGTTCGTGGTGACTTATTCCCTTAACGTCTTCCGACTGTGATTGCGCTATCATAGTCGGGTCCTCTACGGTCGACTCTCTTCTCGACCTAAGATCATCGCGTTCTTTTCTTTTAAACAGCCAGTATATTTCTTGTATGATGCCCGCTAGGCGTACATTCATGTCTCAATCCACTCGACTTATTCGAGTGGTGGACCTTTGGCGCTGCCTGTGCATTTGCACAGCCGCCGGCAGCTGGCTCCACAGGTTGATTTGTAATCAAACTGTGATTTTGTGCAGTCGTACTAATGACCGTACTCCAAGTGAGGCCATTGCCCTTCATCGTAGTACATCCACACACTTGTGGACGCTCCAAGACGTTCATCAGATAGCCATCTGATGAAGAAGTGGCAGGCATCTTTACGGATCGATGCTGCCAGCTGATTCTTGGCTCGTATTTTCCAAGCCAAGGTAAACCTAGGATGACATCAAATTTGTCATTTAAATCCAGTACGATGAAACTATCATCGTACTGTTAATCTTTTTAAGTGTAGTGAAGCTTCATTACGCGCGATATTCCTGTTATCGATGCACCTATCGGTAGACCCACCGTCATCATCGTTGGAGGGATGTAGCGCTCAACATATTTGAGCCTACGACCCTCTAGCGACTGGCGACGAATAAAGTTATTCGACGCCCCACAGTCAACTAGGGCTCTAAGTAACAAATTATTTGTCAGTCTTAACTTCAAGGTGATGAGAGGTACCTCATCGCCAGGTGCAGAGACAAACAATGATTGTGTGTCTGGAGCAATTTTTTTTTCAAGAGATTGGCAAATTCTCTTATAGTTGCTGGATCAGAGGGCGTTGCGCCCCTATTGACCCCGACAATTTTTTAGCGGTCCGCCTCGTTGTTGCGATTTCGCAACAACGTCGAACCCGCGACCGTTGCCCTTTTTGGCATTCAGTTCGTAATTACTTTCAGTACCTCTCAGTACTGGGCGTGAGGCACTACACTCATGAGCGTAACTTTTTTCAGCGATTGCATTTCTGCGATGTTTATTGCTCGAAAAGCGAGGTTTCTCGCTTTCGACATAAGATAGGTCCATAGGTTCTGGACCTCCAAGCTCGTGTCGTCTTGGAGGACGATACGATGACGAACTAGCTTGAGCCTGTCTCAAGCTAAAGTCCTCCTGTTCCGCGACGGATATTGCTCTTCAAGCGTATCCAGTTCCAAGCGAAACAGGTGGGTCTTTACGGGATTATCCGTAAGACCTTGCATGAACACCGTAATCAACGTGTTTTCATGAACTAGGTTGTTCGTGATACAACTCGCTAAAAGTCGTATGTGCTGGGCATAAGCGTGAACAGCACGCTTGCCTTGCTTGAGTTTCAGAAGGTCTGATCGAGCTCTGAATTCAGCCCTAGGCGGTTCAAACGTCTGTTTGAGCCGGGCTTTAAAGGACCCAAAGACATGTGGGTCGCGCAACTTAAGGACTAGTGCCAAGTTTTGGCACGACCTGCCAAATTTGACTGAGCGAATGCGACTTGCATTTGCTCGTCGACGATGTAACGAGCCTTTATGGCATCGTCCAACTCGACGAACCATCTTAAGAGGGAGTCTTCTTCGACCCCCCTATACTTAGAGATGCCAGTCTTCAAGGTTTCGGGACGACGCATGTGCGTCATCCCAGGTACACGGGTCTGTACCTGTTGCAACTTCAACAGTTCTGCCTGTTGAGAGCCTTGCTGATTAAGCAACTCGGTAGCAAGGCTACCTTCTCATTCGCCTCATCAAACTCATGTTGTATGAACTTGGCGAAGGCTGAATGGAGGGCATCTCTGTCCAAACCGGACAGCACGGCATGGCCAAGGTGGCATTGTTCCTTACGGTCGAACTCATTCGTTCGACCGCACTCCTTTCTATGTCACTTAGAAAGGAGTAGCTATCACGCGAAACGTAATGCGTATTTCCATTATCATCTAACATGTCCATGTTAGATGATGGAACTGTGGTCCTTGGACGGACTACAAAGAGCTACCAGGTGTAACGAGGCACTGCCGACTTGTACTTCTTCAGTACAAGTCCACTTCGCACTGCCTCAGTGCGAGTGGTGCCTCACGTCAGTTCACGTACACTAGTACGTGCAGAGGAAGACTCTCTTTAATACATTTGCTTTAAAGATGGTTAATATAAAACTGTATTAATACAATTAAATTCCTCTCGTCTATCTACTAAATATCAACTTAATTATAAAGTAATACAAAACATGTAATAAAGTCTTATCTGTCTTTCTCTTTACGCGCGTCCAGCGCTGACTGGACGCCGGAGAAAGTAGATATAATGGCCTATATCTACCAATGGATAAGCTTTCCGAATATTATCTACCTTTTAGATAATATATTAATTAACAACCTTTAAGTTTAATTTCATGTAGCGATACACCCCGTTACAGTTTGTGGAGATTGCGTACTTCTTTTTCCGCCTAACGCGGTAAGCCGAACAGTGATGGCGT
>NC_090613.1:5047221-5069429 GCF_004359215.1 Bremia lactucae
AGAGGCAATGCGTACACAATAGAATTGCCACGTAGGATGCGAACGCATCCTACGTTTTACGTTGGTCGGCTCCGCCCGTACCATCAGTACGCGGCTTCTTCCGAGGACGGATTTGACCACCCTTTTCAAGAATCCCCAAAAGATTCTTGTGATCGCGAACCAGATTCTCATGTTGAACCTGAAGTTTCTCATGCCGGTTCCGAATATCCTCGAAACTACGATGAGCTGACGACAGCTCATCGCAAACAGCATGATACTTCCGTTCGTACTCCTACATGGAGTACGCACTCTTCGAACGGTCTTCCAACCGCTCGATATGGTGAGCCTACACCGTCTGCTCCAATGAATGACGCTTGCCGCGCTTGTGGTCAAGTCCCTCCTCCAAATCATGGAGGAAGTGATCCATTTTGTCGATCCTCGACATTAGATCCGACATACGGTTCGGATCTAATTTTCTTTCCTCCGCCACAACCGTTGGTGGATTCCCACGATGGTCAACGTTTCCTTGTTGAACGTATCCAAATCACCGTGATGTAAAGGGGCAGTGAACGAGTTATCGTGTTCGCTGGCGCGGTTATTCACCTTCACATGACAGCTGGGAGCCTCGTTCCCAGCTGGTTGTTGACGTTGAGGGCCTCGTCCGTCAGTATGTCGAGACCCATCCGATGGATCAGTAGGTCCATCGGAAAAGACGCGCCCCTGGCACCTGTAAATCGATTGCAAAACGTTAATCGCATCTCGCATCTCGATAGAGATGCGAGCCCTTCCCCGGGGCGAAGAAAGGGGATAGCATCCCCTTTTACTCGCTTCGTGTTGTCAATACAACACGGACAGGGATCACCCCACGTGAGGCATGGAAGTCCAGCCTCACGTGACAACCGATGCAATTTATACCTTGCACCGGTTGAAATTCGTTTCTCAAACTTAACGCGAATCGTGTTAAGTCTTTAAAGCCAGGCTTCGCGTCCAATATCTTTGACATTGCGAATGAATATGCTCCAGGCTTGCATAAGCGAGACTTCATCTCGCTTATTATTGCCACTATACCATCGATGCTTGAAAAAAACATCGAGATAAAAATCTTCCTCAGCGCGAAAGTTCTTCGAGCTGGGATCAAGGCCATGTAGCTTTGTCGCAATAAATAAGGGATATCTATTGTGAGGAGTAATCTCTCCAGAGAAGCTATTAATTTGCTGCTCGGGCAAAGCCACGGCTTCTTCTCAGGGGCAAGACGAGACATTTTAGTGTCTACGATCCCCTGAGTGGTACCCACTGAAGCAGGGGTACCACAAGAACTTTTATTACGATGGCTTACGCCATCATTATCACCACGCACAGAACATGATCGAATGACGGCACGGGAGACGGTTCACGCGATGAGGAATCCTCCTCATCGTCGGAACCGAACCTGCTGCTGCGAATGCTTCCAGCATGTCTATTCGAATGAGCTTCCTCATCCGAAGGCTCATAGTCAGCCGCCTGACGATGATCAGGCGACTGTTCTGTTCTCCCCGAGTCGGCCATTTTGTCCGACTCGCTTTCGTAGTCGACCTCCAAAGAGGGGTCTTATTCACTTGGTGTATCACCACGTGCACTCGCAACATTTAGAGTTGCGGGAGAAAGTGATACTAAGGCAGACGAAACGTTGCCGCAAGAGGCAATAATTCGTCGCCCGCAGCTGCATGAACCGCAGCCGAAGGCGCCGCACTATTCGCATACGCACGGACTTGTTAACCATGCGATATAATAAAAAAATGATGAATCTAACTAATCAACATCGTCTTTAATAAAGTAGTCTTATAGTGACCACTCTACCCAATGACAGTCAGAGTGATTGTCGTTTAAGGGAGGGGTGATGTAACGGGGTACAACGTTAAATGAAATAACACCTTAAGGTTGTTAATAAATATATTATCTAAAAGGTAAATAATATTTAGAGAATATTACTTTACATGGTAAAATTCTAAAAGCTTATCCATTGGTAGATATAGACCATTATATCTACTTTCTCCGCGGTCCAGTCAGCGCTGGACGCGCGCAAAGAGAAAGACAGATAAGATTTTTAGTATATGTTTTGTATTAGTTTACAATTAAGTTAGTTTTAAGTAGATAGAAACATAAGTTCTTAATTATATTAAATACAGTTTTCTTTTAACCCTCTTTGAAGCAAGTATTTTAAAGAGAGTTTTCCTCTGCACGTACTATTGTACGTGAAGTGACGTGAGGCACCACTTGCACTGAGGCAGTGCGAAGTGGACTTGTACTGAAACAGTACAAGTCGGCAGTGCCCCGTTACTGACAGCTTGTGAAACAATAACGATAACATTATTCAATTTTCTTTTCTTTTGCTGCAATTTTATGGCAAATGCTGCATCTTGTAGGCCGACAGATTTGTGATGCATTGGTAGGTTGGGGTAGGGGTAGGAGTATGATAAGAATTGAGATTAGAATCGAATTGATTTTGGGACTGGACATACTCAAATGCAGAAGGGTCCCGCTGGGTAGATGTGTTGCACGCACCAACTGGCCTTCCTCTTGTCTTGCTCGGTGGGGGGTCCTGGATTGTTGTGTTGAGTTGTTTTTGCATTGATGAGAGCATTGTTCTTTGGCGGTGAGGTAATTCTAATGCTAAGGCATCAAATACTTGGCGTCGATGTTCACCAATGCTAGATGTTGCTGTTGTTGTTCCTGCCATAGTTGGTGTTGTTGTTTGATTAAGCCACCACTGCGAATCAAAATCTTCTTTGGTGAGGGCTGTGTTGTATTGAATGAGACAGAAATTTATGTTGGCACGGGGTCACTAACGTTCGTCTGTGCACGCCAGTGCAAAATACTGCCGTATTGTTGTTGAGGAATATTTGTGCTAGCCGAAATTGCTTGCGCGCAATATCCAAGGCATGTTTTCGATATTTTGCGCCGGACTCCTTACCGCACCGGATTGTTGTATGTAATTGCGTCGACGCATATAGATTGTGCAGCATTGCAGTTCCGGTTTTTGTTGACTTGGCTCTCGCAAGAAAGCTCTATCCTTTAACAAGCAGTTAGTAAATCGCCGGTTCATTTACCAATATTTTCAAACTCGCGTGCATTCCTTCTGGTGGTATGGCCTTAGTGCGTCACTTAGTTGGTCCATACCAAAACAACTGTTGTGTGTGATGAGATATGACAACGACAAACAGGAACAGCATGTCAGACATCAGACTCCGTAAAGGAGTTAAACTGTTCAGATAAATAAAAGCTAACCTTCTCTTTATGAATGATCCACGTTTGTTCCAACAACGTATCACACGTGGCGAGTATTAACCACGCAACTTTTCGAATGCTGCCGTGTAATCTTCCATTGATGATGATGAATCGAGGTTTGTCCAATCAGCTAAAAACTCATCCCAGCTCTCTCCTACCGGTATATCGCGATTGTTCTGCAGGTTAGCAACAAGATGACTCCGGACATGCCATTGGCAGAGAAGGTTTTTGCTGTCGGGGAACACTAATCTTATAGCATTAAATGAGAAAGTTCCCGATCGGTTATAAAAAACGCTGCTGTCAAATGAAAATAAATGCAGGTCACTGCAAAATTGACTGTATGCCTATGAAGAATCCTGCTCAGTCTCTCCGATTAAAAACAATAAAAAGCGTAAATGAATGGTTGGTTGTTGAAAGCATGGGTAGTCCCTCTTGAGATGGTTTGTCGAGTTGGACGATGCCATAAGGGCACGTCACATCATCGACGAGCAAATGCAAGTCGCATTCGCTCAATCAAATTTGGCAGGTCGTGCCAAAACTTGGGCATTGGGCCTTAAGTTGCGCAACCCATACGTCTTTGGGTCGCTAGAGGCTTTCAAAACCCGGCTCAAACAGACGAAAGCGGTTGGTCTTGTATGCGCAGTCCAGCAGCCAGACTTTGTTTGCACAGAAGTGGTGGCATATCTCTTTTCCTAAATTAGAAAGACCAAGGAGAGCAGTGAGCTGGTTGTTATCATTTCTTCGAATCGAGAAAATCAAGGACGTAGACTTATTGACAAATTATTCAGAAGGGCGTCCAGAGGTCTGCGTCCTGCAAGCTCGTTGCGTCGCATCGTTTCGGTGATTTTGTCGAGGTCTTTTGGCGTAGTTCAGAATGCCTCGTTGTTTTACCGAAGTGTTTTGAAATGATTATTCTTGGAGGCAGAGCAGCGTTATGGAGAATTAAACCTGCTGGCGCTTGTTCTCAGCAAGTCGACGTAGAGAAGGGTACGGACTAAATGGATAAAATCGTGGTGTGGTAGTCATTGTTCAAAACTACTTTCCATAACCCCTGAACAACCCTAAGGGTCGCTTAAAAAGGACAATTGCAGCAATTCTGGCTTCTGTTTCCTGCATCTCAGGACGTTCAGGATACGGGCGGCTACCTGCATGTTCGCACTGAAATATTTTTAGCTTAACTGCATTTTCCGGAGTTGCCCACTTTCTTTGACCGTGCTACTTTTAAAAGAAATCCATCATCAAGTGCGGCAGCCTTCAATGCTTGCTCGCCGGATCCCATGGAGTCCCATGTTTCGGATAAAAGGCTATTAATTGACATTCCAGCTGGAATTTGTAGTATGTAAAGATGCACGACTCGTAGTATGTAAAGATGCACGGCTTGTAGTATGTAATGAGGCACGGTGTAAAGTTGTAGCCCGTGCTCGTTTTTTTTTACCTTTTTGCCAATTTATTAAAAGATCTGAGACATGATTGTCTGAAAGTTATGGGTTAGGAAAATGGGGGGAGGCGTTTAGGAACTCCCTGTTTATATAGACGTTATTCAGTGATGTACAAATAATCAACCAAGAGCAAATAAAAGAAAGGAATCGGTATAGTCACACACCCTTTTGGCATTGCCACACCCTCCCGTCTGTTTCTCTTAATCAAATAAAAACTATAGATTAGAGCGACAACATAAAACATTTCCATTATTCCGCTATATATAATTTCTTTAGAGTCGTCTTTAGATCCCCTTTTGGACTTTGGTACCCCCCGTACAGTATTTTTGCGACAATGTGCGCTTGCCATCGCGTCACGGACTTTTCGTGTGATGGCTAATCATCCACTAAGTGTTGTGCCCGTTCACGCTTTTAGCATCAAACTCGGCTATAACACCACCGAGAGGTCGGTCATAGGACGTACTTGTTAATAAGGAAACGTCGTTATCGTTTGGAGCACAGGCATTCTTGCCATGACTCCAAACTGACACTCTAAGGTGTCGTGACCACTTCTAAACCGGCAGGTTCACCAGGGCAAGTTTCCGTCGTAGAATGATACCCGTACGGGTCATCGTCATGTTGACGAAAATATGTCCCTCTTTCGCACCGAGCGCAGTGAGAGGTTCTCTCCACTAAGACTCGAGCTGCGCATACGAGACTGGCGTCCGAGGATGGCGCACTCCGTTTATATAAAATGGCGTCTCAGCATGGACACTGTTAATAATAGCGAATTCCACGAAGGGCAATTGTTTGCTCCGATCCTTAGGAGCGCTACTGTGCGCAATATATCCGCCACGACCGATTGGCTCGATCGAACGGAAAAACCCGGCGTAAAACGTGGATCCCGATCCGGCACTATGGATTCGGACATCCCGTGTAGTCAGTACACATAATCCAGGACAAGAGAGCTGCCTCCTTGCCTGTGATCGTGGTGCTACCTGGTGCTAAATGCACCATTTTGCCAGTCTGTCTACAAAACGATCCGGCCCTTATGGCCAGGCGGCATGCCAAACATGAAGCCCAGACTGACCGACTTTCAACAATTCGTTGGAATCAGCAGCGGCTTCAGTGGCGCACTGCTGGACGGTGTAGGCTGAATGCGCTGACACTCTTCGCAGGAACGAATTGAGTTGGCCACACCCAAATTTCTCTGACACTCGTAAGAATGTCTTTACACGGCCTAGATACCCATCTAATGGTGCTTCATGGAGCTCGTGAAGTATCTTCAGCTTCCGATCTGTGTCACGAGGGACGTGGGTTCGTAAGCAAGGTGACAGCCGATGCCATAACAGGCCATTGCTGTAGCTAAAGCGATTTAGCTTAGCATTCAGGTGCGACGGAAGGGTTACCTTTCGTCCACTAAAGTTATTCAACAGCAGTGAAAATGTTCGTACTGGTTGTAACTCTCCTTTATTTGGAGGCCAACGATCTCGTCAAGTGGTAGACCTTCATGGCTGCCAATGTTGACGACTCAACTTTTGCCTTAGGACGAGACACACTTTCCTGGTATCTTGCCTCGAATTCTGGTCTGCGCGATAACGCGTCAGCCTAGACGTTCGACTTACCCGGCTTGTATTTGCCTTTAAAAGTAAATTCAGAGAAGAATAG
This sequence comes from Bremia lactucae, assembly GCF_004359215.1. Classification (NCBI taxonomy): domain Eukaryota; phylum Oomycota; class Peronosporomycetes; order Peronosporales; family Peronosporaceae; genus Bremia; species Bremia lactucae. The sequence continues at coordinate 5,053,551 of NC_090613.1, forward strand.
AAGTCATATTGCCACTTTAGGCGAGAGGTGCCAAATAATATTGTGGTCCGCAGTGATGCGTGATCCGTTTAAAGCACAAATGGCTCTGTGCCTAATAGGTGCAAGCGAAACTTCACAATAGCACATTTTATTGAAAGTAGTTCCTTGTACAGGATAATTCAGTTCCGCGGCTTTCATAAGCAGGGACTGATAAGAAATGACACTGTCAACGCCGTCGTCATCCTTCGGCATTAGCGCACTGCCGATTGCAAAATTGCTTGCAATGCAGACGACGCTTAAGAGCTTATCCGCGTCTGGCAATGCCAATATTAGTGCCTTTACAAGAGATTGCATCACTGATGTGAACGCATCTACATGTTCGTTTGACAAAATCCGTTTTGCATCTTTTTAAGGAGGTCAGACAAAAGTTTAGTCCGCTCCGCATATTCTTGCTATACTTATGCAGGTAATTAGCTAGCCCCAAGAATTGGCGCAAATCCTTCACGTGTCGCGGGGCTGGCTATTCTTTTTCAGTTTTACCTTGTCTGGCGCAAACCCTTCACGTGTCATAGGATTGGCCATTCCTTTACAGCCCCTACCTTGTCTGGGTCTGCTCGTACGCCATGTGTACCCAAGATGCAGCCCGGCACAGGTATCTCGGGGACCCATTTCGTACTTAGCACGACATGTATATGCGAGGAGACGAGTATTTGCGACGATTACAGTGACATGACGTTTTTATTTCTTACAGAGGATCTAAAGACGACTCTAAAGGAATAATTGTTAATTTTGCAATTTGGCAAAATGGTCCATACCATGAAAAATATGTTATATTGTCATTCGTAATCTGAAACGGGCTTTCGTCCACTCGGGTCCATATTGTCCTTCGAGACGCCAGGAAAACTGAGACCTAGAATAAGACGCACATTTACAAGTTGATGTACAATTGGGCGTCCTTCGAAGTCTGCAACACAGCGTCTAAATGACGCTTATGCGACTATATTTTGATGTACAATTGGGCGTCCTTCAAAGTCTGCAACACAGCGTCTAAATGACGCTTATGCGACTATATTTCGCTCAGCCCGTCCTCGGCCCTACAATGAACGAATTCATCGTCCAAGTTATAAGGCGCGTAGGCACGGTGCTGATTCATCATGTGAGCCACCGCTCGGTTGAATGTCGCTAGTGCGTTTTTAAAACTTAAAGCAGCACAAGCCGCTCCCAAAGCATACCGCTTCGGGTGCTTACTGTCGGTTTGACTACATCGGACTCTCTCATGAGTACCTAATTGTAGCCATGTTTTAAATCCAACGCGGAAAAGACAGTGACTTTCCCATGGAGTTCAACAGGACATCTGTCCGCGAGATTGACGCTTGCGCGCCGGAATGACGGCTGTGTTTTGCTTATTGTAAGCGTGAGCCACGCGCCATTCCCCTGTGGCTTTACGTACACAGAAGGTCGGGTTGCAGTGAGGCGACATGCTCTCACGTACATGTCCAGCCTTGGCACACTTTTCGTAGAACTTATCGATATAATCGAATTTTCATTCGGCAACGGCCATTGTCTGGTCTCACAAGATTTGGTGCCAGGTTTCGAATTAATTTCGTGCTTGATGCCCCTATCGGCCGGTAGGCGGCTCGGCACTTCTTCTAGGAACACATTACGAGGTTTTCATAGAATCTCATAGAACGGGCTGTCCTTCAAAGCATCCCAGCCTTGAGCATTAAAACGTTTTATTTTGTCTATTTCCAAGACGCTCATGTCCATTGGGGATGACGAGAAATAGTCCACCAAGTTCTCTTCTGGAATTGGTGCGACAACTTCGTGGATCTTTTCTTCCTTAAGTTCGGACGGAACAGATCCCACGGCATCTCCGGGAGCTCAACTATCTCCTCGGCAGATATTAGGCGTGCTAGAGCACTTCAATTGAGGATGCCTCCGCCATTTTGTCTTCGACGGCCTCGTACACCTCGTTCGAAAGCTCGTCCCTTTTCGCCGGGACTGATTCAAATGTATCTCATTTTGACGTGCCTTTAATAGTCCTTATCTGTCGGGTACTCGTTTTTCTAGTCACCACGACCTTTGACTAGGGAGCGGGTGTCGTTGCTCTCTCTACTAACGCACCCGTTCCAACCGCACCAGGCTTTAAACTCTGTGCCGGTTCTTGCGACGCTTGACTTCTTGTCAGATCGCTATCTACTGCCACTTGCTCTCGGCTCTGTGCAGGGCGATTGGACGCATGACTACTTGTCGTCGTCCTTTTCACTACACCGATCTCTTCGAGCTGGGTAGGATTTGGTGACGTTTGGCATCCCGTCAACGCACCCTCAACTGTGTTGTACACGACATCAGTTGCATAAGCATCTCGCATTAGCACATCATTTCCGGTGTCCTTCGTTAAGTTAGCAACTGTGCGTGTACGCCAGTCCATCCATGGTTGAAGTCTTGCCAACCATGGCATGCCTAGGATGGCTCTGCATACCTAGCACTGGAACTTCTCTCTACAGGAGAAATCACTAAAGCTGAAGGCGAGTGCAAGTTAAACTCCCTCAGACTTTACGAGCGCGCCGTTCGCTAAACGAACGATTGCCTCTTCTCGCTTGCCATCCTTGCAAAGCGAATCATACATCGGCGGTCTCTTTCTAGGTTGGGGTCTTCTTGGTGGGCGTCTTAGCCTCAACAGGGACTCTGGCATAGCAGCGATCCATTATATGGCCGCGCTTGCCGCACTTGTAGCAGATTACGTCTGCATTGCTTAACTCTATAGGAGTGGCATCCGACCTCATGGTCGACGACTTCTACCAAGCAGTCGCCGAGGCACTGTTGTAGAATCGTTCCTAAAAAAAGGCAATTTGGATTTCCTCTTCCATCGTCGACGGCAAGACAAAAATTCGCGCCATGTATCAGCCGCCGAACAGCGCAGTGTTGCTTCTGGAGCGGCGACAGGCGAAGTGATCCCAGCAAGAATATGTGCAGGGGAGATGCCCTTGCTGTCGGCGTCCACTACTACGGATCGATATCGGAACACACTAAGGTGCCCACGTTTATGCACGGACTGCGGAAGGGGCCATCGCGACAGGCCCTTTTTTAGAAAGGTACGCCTTACCGTCCACCAAAAGCGTCGAGTACATGTCAACAGTCCTGTTGAGAGCCTCGCTCCGAGCCAGCTCACGCCTAAGATCATCCAGAGTCTTAGTGACGGACTACGCCGCAGCATTGCCCCTTCACTGTCTGAGCACGAACGCCTCAAACTGCTCCAACTGAGCAACAGGGCTTGCTCACTAAGTCCCTGCGCCAAGTGCCCTGCCACCTTCCGATGATGTTCGGAGAGGTGAGGAAAATGAGCCCAATCGATATTGAGGCTCGTTCTCACTGACACGTTCAGAGAGACGGGTCGTGGGAAGGACTACTAGAGCTACCAAGTGTAGGCGGGCGTTACTATAGCAGCCACGATCTACTTAAGCACACACCTTTAAGCACAGTGAGGAAGCAATTTGACCGTCTTCTCTAACGTGCAGTCAGGTAGTTGGTAGGCGCCTAAGCGACATATCTCAACGAACTAAGTACCTTAGGACAAGTGTCGTCACGGAAGCGGTATACGGCTTAACGTGCGCAGGAACTACTTTTAAGACTGATTTATGTTTTACAAAATTAAATATAAAACCTTTTAATTATGAATTGATGCCATCTCTGTGGATGTGAAACTCTATTTGGCGCGCGTTTTATTTTTATAAGCGTCGTCAGCCTCAGACGTCATCCTTTTTAATATGAATGCACCTGTGTGCATCACATGCACAAGGGTGGGTCACCATGTGAACCTCATCCGAAAACAGGTTATTCGTTACACGAGTGAATCGACCATCCCGTTAAGTATACTTAACGGGCGTGTAACATAAATCAGTTAGCCCGTTACACGTGTTACGTGTTTTAGAGGTGGCATTTCCATAACACGAGCAATACTTTTAGCGAGTCGGTGTGCCGACACCCTTTTTGGTATTGCCACATCCTCTCCCTGTCTGTAGTGAATTCAACGTCATTAAAAATATTCTCACTGTATCGGTCATTCCACTGCATCCAAAATTCAACAGTTGATCTTTTAGAATTGTCTTTAGATTGTGCTTTGGCCTTCAAAACATCAATTCCCCGAAATTACATAAGGGAATCGCTATAGCCACACACCCTAATTATCAAAATGAGAGTAGTGTAATGGATAGCTCCTGCACTTGATTGGCAGTCAAAAAGTGAGCGACAAGAAAGAGCAACAAATCGAGCACGAGAGAGGTTGAGCTAGAAATATGCGATAAGGGTCGGGAATGCGCTCTTGTGCATGCATGTTAGTTAGTCTTTGGCGGTGGTATGCCACCAGTCACATAGCCGGGTTCAATACGGCTAAATTGTGATACCAAATGGACACGATCACGTGCCGTCGGTTGAACTATGCTCAGGTTCTTCTGCGTCAGACTCCTCATTGTGGATGGTCTGAACAACAGATGTTGGGGTTTACCCAACTGAGAAGCAACTGCACCTTTATGTGCAGTGCTCTCATGGATGGTCGCTGCGCTAGCTAGCACAGACGACGAGACAGTTGCCTTATTGACGTTAGGCAAGTTTGCCTTAGCAACTTTAGGTGTCTCCATGTTAGGAGCAAGAGTTGAATGGTGACTGAGCATTATAGTGTCATCCACTTCTCCATTAGCTCGCTGATCACTACTATGTGGTGATGGCAGCGGTGTCGACTCTTTGTAGTCAAGAATGAGTGACAGCCCTACACCCTCATTGTGCAAGTGGGATGTATCTTTGTGTCTCGTTGACAGCACGACAGCAGCAGTAGCTGTCGGCGTTGCAGCCGTGGCAGTAGGCGACGGCTGCGTGTTATCGCGGCGCGTACGTTTTATTTTGGGTTGTGTGGGTGTCTTTGCAGACGACTCAACAGATTTTCCCTTTTTGGTGGGTTGAGGAGCGCCGTGTGATGACACCGTAGCTGGTGCACAGACAAGAAGCTAAAGGAGTATAGGAGGACTCAAGCGGCGCGTCGTAGACGGCTCGCTGTCCCTCGTTCCCTTTGACGATATTTACAGAAAATGTAAGTTCGTTTTTTAAAAAAAGGGTTGGTGCAACGGGCTAACTGCCTTATGTTACACGCCCGTTACGTACACTCAGCATGAAGGTAAATGACTTGTGTAACGGTAACTGACTTGTTACTCGAGTGAGGTCCAGATAGTGACCCACCACTTAGTTCGTTGGGTGAGGTCGTTTAGGCGTCGACCAACTACCTCACTACAGGTGAGAGAAGACGGTCAGACCGCTTGCTTAAGTAGAGCGTAAATGCTATAGTATCGCCCTGTAAAACTTTCAAAAATAGTACAACGCAGGCCTTAACACGATGAAATCATCATCGTACTGGATTTGGATGACAAATTCGATGTCATCCTAGGTTTACCTTGGCTCAGGAAACACGAGCCAAGGATCAGCTGACAGCACAATCTGTAGTACCGCTAAGTTTAATTCCAGATTCCAAGAGGCTCAAATCTGAATGGAAAGAGGATCGGCTCATCCTTCACACGCGGTCTTCAAAGAGATTACCTCCCAATCATCCGCTTGAAGGTCTAGATGCTAATAGTAATTATATGAGATCGTTATATACACGTTTATGTCATCAAACACATATGCAACGCAACGCCATCCGCATAAGAGAAAGAAAGAGTAGACGTGACAAAAATGCACGTTAGCATATACATATGAAACGTTGTTGCCATGGTTTGCTGAATGCAATGCACATACCGGTGGACGTAGTAATGGCTGCGATGAAATGGAAGCTTAGCCTACAATTCATAAGATAAAACCCATATCGGTTCATGTACTGGCCATCCGTCACATGGTATCGGCAAAAACATTCTATGAATGACAGGGTCCTTCAATCTAGGAAAATCTTACCCGGGTAGCTGAGCAGAGGATAAAGATTGCCGAGATTGAGGCTAATAATGTAGGCGAGCTCGTCGTAATGCGGCGACGCCCCACTTAGACACACACCCTAGCACATCGCGGAAGCGGTTAGACCGTCTTCTCTTGCGTGCAGTGAGGTAGTTGTGGTGGGCGCCTTAGCGACCTCACCCAACGCACTAAGTACGCTAGTAAAGTGTCGTCACGGAAGCGGTGATCCGACTCCTCGTGCGCACTAATCAAGTTGGAAGTAGTTTTCGGAATGATTTATATCTAGTCGTATTAAAAATAAATACGTATTTTTACCAACTAAAAATGTCATCTCTGTAGATAACACTAGTATGTATTGCGAGCGTATCTTTTTAGATATCTCGCGCAACGGATGTCGCTAGCAGTCATCCCTCATAACGTGAATGCACCTATGTGCATCACATACACAAAGGCTGGTCACAAATGTGAACCTTACCTGAGTGGTGGGTCTAATTTGAAGCCCGTGGGGATCTGGTAACCTCCATGAGGGAAATTCCGATCGTTTTGTTTCCAGAAGAAACAAGGTGTGAAAACGAAGTCTCATTTGAGAACTGGTCCACCGGGCGCGCCGCCTCCGTAAAAATCTGAATATCAGAGAGTCTGCGGATATGCGGCTGATGTTCGTTGGGACGAAAGCTTCGCTTCGATTTTGCAAAGCTTATGGCCAAAGGCCAGTTATGTTCGGCATTTTAAGCCACAAAACGAAGAAAGGTCTCGCCGATACTTCACTGCTTCGGTTGACCGTACAACCATGGATACAAGCCTCACTGAGGCTTAAGATCCATCTTTTTTCACCTCTATTGGTAAAAAGCGTTATTTGACGCAGGTTGACATTGAGCGCGGCGCTCAAAAATGTCAACGGCGTACGGGCAATCTTCCCGAAGAGGTACCTCAAACTTCCAAGAGTTTTTCGAAGAGAGGTACCCATGCCGCTTCCCAGATACTGGTATTGACCCTCGCGACGACGTCGCTTTAGGAGTTTCTCCACGTTAAACTTAAGTTTTTTTCGCGCATCGAGCAACGAAGGAGGTGGCCGAAATTTCGGTGGAAGCATTTGATGCTTTAAGGCACGAGGTGCAACTTCTTCGTGAGATCTATGCTCGGGCTAAGAGCTCTTTTGAGACAGTTCAGAACCGTATTTTGATGCTAAAGTATCAACAACCTCGTTTAAAGGCCAGCTGAAATTCCTGGTGAGGATGCAGCAATCTGCGGCACGACCGCCCCTGTCTCGGCGCAAGCGCCTTTAACTCTACGAGGGAAGGGTCCCGATATGGCTTAAGCAAGCCAACGTAAAACACTGGGTGTGTACGCAGCTTGCTAGGAAGGTTTAGCGTGTAAGCTATGCCCTTCTTGGCCACAACCGTAAATGGTCCCATAAAGCCCGGGCGTAGTTTGGTCTTAAAGATCGCAGAAACCAAGTTAGTAGGTAGGTTTTTAGCGTTTAACAAAACTCGGTCTCCGACCGTTTAATAATTGATACAGCTTCTGCATTTGGCATCTGCTTGTTCTATTTGTTTGTCCTGGCTAACAGCGTTATTCAACTCAAATTCTACCACTGGGAGCATTGAGCTCCAGCGCTTTGGCGTCTGCGCACACACACTGCATAAAACGTCGTCAATAAAGCGATTGACAAGTTCTATTTGACCATCAGTATGCGAATGGTCCGCGGTGGACACGCCAAAACTGGTGCCAGCACTCGGAAAATTGATTTCCAGCATTTAACCGTGTATTGGGGTCCCGATCAGAGACAATTGCCATTGGCAAACCGTGTTGTCGAAACACGCGATCGATGAACAGCCTTGTTGTACCTTCACCATCAATGGTATCTGGCACAGCCGCTAAGTGAGCCATTTTGCTCAATCGGTCAACAAAGACCACTATGCCAGAGCTACCGGCCGAATCTTTCGGTAGACCGAAAAGAAATTCCGTGCCAGTGGACTCCCGACACCCTATGGGTACGGGCAGGCTTGCCAGTGGAGCAGCAGCATGCGCCGAGGATTTAACCCGTTGGTAAGTTTCGCATGTGCGAACGTATATGCTAACCCATTTCTCAAGTTTGGGCCACCAATAAATCTGGCTTACAGAGCCGTAAATCTTATCTACGACCACCAAGGACAGTATCGTGTGCCTCATAGAGGATTCGTTACTTCAAATTTTTATCATTAGGAACAACGACACGAGGAGGGTCCGCAGTGTCTGTGCAATAAAGCAACAGGTCGTTATCGATAGAAAATCGATGTAACCTTGCACGCAAACGTGCCGACAATTTAAAACTCGAGTCAGAGTTTTTTAGAGCTCGTAGCAGAGCTACACACTGTTCATCCTTGGCGTAAGCCGAACGGATTAATTCAGTAACAGGCGGCATGATAGTCGTTACATAAGAGAGCTCATAATCTGGCCTGAGTGATAACGCATCGGTCAAAGCATTCTGCTTGCCAGGCTTATACTTCACTTCGAAGATGTACTCGGCAAAAAAGGACGGGCCATTCTCTGTGAGAGATGGGGCGAATTGATCGCCGTGCGTAATGACGCGTGATCTGTATATATCACAAACGGCTTAGAGCCGAGCAGATGAGCTGTCTAGACTCGAACGCAATAATACGTTCACGCCCATCAACATCTGTTTGTAACAGACGCACTGCCAATGGCAAAATCTGAAGGGTCACAGACGATACTGAAAGGCCAATTTGGATTTGGCAGTGCCAGGATGGGGGCACGGATGAGACTATCCGTAACTGCTTGAGAAGTATTATGTTCTGTGCTAGTCCAGTACCAATCTGTATCCTTTTTAAGGAGATTAGATAATGGCCTTGCCATATCCGCGTAATTTTCGCTATATCTGTTTAAATAATTGGTTAGACCCAACCACCTACGCAAATCCTTTTAAATCTTACGTCCGGCCATCCTACTATGGCTTTTTCCTTTGCGGGATCCGCTCTAAGGTCTCGCTTCCCAATGAAGCTCCCTAAGAAGGGAATATCTTCTGCGCCAAAAATGCATTTAGATGCATTGGCATACAATTTATTTGTGCGCATACACTCGAGCACTGCTCGCAAATGGTCTAAATGGTTTTCCATGGCCGCCCGACCTTGCTCCGCACAACAATGGATAAAAATGTCATCAACATAAGTCTATGCATTACCTCGATGAGGGTGGAACAGTTGCGTCACTAGACGATTACATGTTGCCGGGGCGTTGAAAAGCCCTTGTGGCATAACCAACCACTCCCATAGCATACCGCTTGGGGTCCTAACCCTGTAAGCGGGATATCGCTAGCGCGCATGAGCATTTGGTAGTAACCATCGACTAAGTCAAGTTCACTGTACATTGTACATCCCACCATATTGTTTCGAAGAACATCCTTTCTAGGAATTTGGGTTTGTGCTGGTATAGTGGCAGCATTAGGCTTATTTTAAGCACGTACAATGCGCCGTTTACCATTTGACTTTTTGATACAGAATAACGGTGTCGAATGGAAATAATTGCTCTCTCGTACCATTCCCGCCTCTTGCTTAGCACGGAAGAAATCGTCAATGACGTCACACTGTTCCCTTTGTAAAGGCCACTGTCGTGTGACACAGTATTTAGTTCCCGAAACTAAGTCAATTTCAAGACGGACACCTCTATCTGGAGGTAAAAGCGATGGTGGATTAGTACTAACTACATCTTGGAATTCCTTAATCAAGGAATTAAAGGATCTTTAAGGCTCGATGACCCATTTCGCGTACTAAGTGCAGCTTGTGTCATCCAGGACAGTTTCGTCCAGAAGTGACGATGAGTTTAACTCAATCATAGGTCGAATTACCACCATCTCAGATAAGTCACCAGCTTTTAAGGCTCGGGCTCACTCATTAAAATACATTTCGTCTAGCTCTAAAAGAGCATGTAACGAAGGAATTGCCGCAAGGCTAACTTCCCCTCAATGTTACCGGTACTACCATTTACAAGCGTGTGTAATTGCTCACTCGTATCACTTTGTAAGGATATAAACGCTTCGTGTCCCTCCTGTCTTGGAGTGGAGATAATACGCCTCCTAGAAGCCGGGGCATTCACATACCGGATTTTCCAGCCTGTATTGGTTCTATACAAGACATGGTGTCGAATTTGACATCCGACAAGGAGTTACGTAACTCAACTTCCTTATCCAGCGAAATTTTACGTGTCGCTTCACGTGCATTAGAAGAATTTGACCCAAAATGCCCTGGCGAGCCGCCAATAGTGTCACTATTGACACTCAGTATGGTGCCACCTCGGCCGACCACACTCGGTGTATTTAGGCGTGCCACTCCACGTATCTCAGGGATATTGCACCCTTGATGATTCGGCCTTAGGCTAACAATGCTTTCAGCATTCAGTGAATCGTTATTACAACGAGTGTCACTCGAAGTACGTGCCGTTCACTTCTTTCTGCTGAGTCGGACTCAGAATTAATGTTTTAAACATTGGAGTTTATTAACTCAGACATTCCAATGTCTAAAACACTGAAAGACTCAGTCAATGATCCACGCAAATTGTGCATTTGTTGCCTAACAAAGGTGGTTTCATGACTCCCCAAACCTTTGCTAGGAAAATTTCGCGTGGCGCCTAAGGTCTTAGACTCCAACCGATCCATGGCTCATGACGTTCAAACCAGGCCATACCAAGGATGAGATCATATCTCGAATCCATATCAAGGACGAGACAGCTTTCCACACTGTCAATGCCCAGAAACATTTTACCTAAGTCCAACGGAACCTTAGGAACAGTGACACGAGTCCCAGTCGTTAAGCGAACAGTAATTGGATCAATTTCATGCGCTTAAAGCGCCTCAACATATTGTTAATTTCCCTCAAGAAAAAGACGTCGAGCATGATTGCAAGATGCTTTTGAGTCAATTAAAATTGACCATGGCTTATCAAAGCCCTTCACAGTCGCTTGAGCGACTAACAAGCCAGGCTTGTCCTCACGCCCCGTGCCATTGCACACCGAGCTAATTGGGGCTAGGCCCTGTTTACTCTCACCTCCTATAGGTTCAACAGATACTAGATCTTCCCCAGTAGGGCGCTCGCACCTACTGGATATCGATTTTTTCCCGCACTGTACCAGATTTTTGGCATAGGTCGGAATTGGTGCTCTTTCGAGCTTTACGCGTATTTCTTAGGGGGCAGGCCGGACGTAAATATTCCGTCTTCCGCACATATAACATCACGGATATCTTTATGCTATTTCACAGCTTGAAAAGCCTTTTCTCCTTCCTCAACGAGGCTTAGATCCATGGGTTCCGGTCTATTAGACGGTATTCATCTGCTCGAAAGGCTTGTTCGGTAAACAGGCGTGCTAACGCGAACGGGCTTCAAGGCGAACTCAGCGCGAAGCGCAATGGCAACTGCCTCTTCGAAAGTAGCCGGACGAGATCAAAATAATTTCGTCCGGCAACGCCTCACCGAGACCCCATAAGATTGTTACAACAATCGCTTCTTGCACTGGGTCTTGCTGCATAAATGCAATGCGAATTCTCAACTCCTGGAAAAAGCCCCCTAGGGTTCGTTTACCCTATCGAGTCATTAGGAGCCGTGCTCGCTTGCGAAAAGCCTGAGCAGGCGGTGCAAACATGCTAGTCATTTGCTGTTTCAACGAATCCCACGAAGGGAAAGCGTCGTTTATGGACGTATTGCACGATAGTGCCTACTCGATCGCTCTACCTCCGAGTTTGGAATGGCTAAAGTCAATTATTGCCGTTCTGTTAAGAACAAGGCAGAATCAATCGAAATCTCCATCTGCCTAATTGATAAAGGGAGATTTTTCCCTCTTTTCCCTCAAATTACGTCACATTGACAGCTTGAGGGCGAGCCTACGGCTATGAATCAGGTACAGAGATGTACCGGGTTGGCATAGATGCCCCTAAGTGATCTTGTACCTGGCCGATCAGGGAGGTTTCATATCATATGAAGGCTTCAAGCCGTGCATGCAGGACCTCTGGTCCCTGGGAGGTAATGAAAAAACACATGTTCAAGCCCAAATAAAGTTTGAGCTTGTCGGAAGCTGCGCTTTCCCTCCTGAAAGTTATGGAATCTCTTCCATTTCAGTGAGAAATTAGTCTTGTAAAGACTCAGGCGTAGATTGACCACGAGTGCTACCAGCTGTAGCGGAGCTGCCTCGCTCCTGAAGTCAGAGGAAGACTTATAGACTCAGCGATTCTCTTAGTTCTATGTAAATTATGGGTTGAACAGCTCAGGGAGTCGTATAAGCTATTAAAGCATAATAAATCCTAGTTCAAGGGATTCAAGGGTTTGTAGAGCCAAGGGGCAACTAGTGCCCAAGAGTATATACCTTAAAAACGCTTCTATCGCTCAGAGATCATTGCGCAAGCCTTAGGAAGTCACTTAACGCTTAAGGTCAAAAAAAAACTGCACATTATTTAATAATTTAAATCTAAGAACCTTACCCTAGCTAATTTAAAATAGATTTCGGCCGCCAGATTTATATCTGGCCGCGACCACATTTGTTACCCATAATAAATGGGATTTCAGTAACTGACTATTTTAGAATAGGATAAAAGGGTATTTTACCATTAAGTAAATGTACCACAACAACGGTTCTCCAACCGATGTGTGCCCCATTACAAGAGGTATCACGATAATGCAGCACGGGTGGGAATTTTTTATGTGGTGCGCCCTAGTCCACTCGATGGTCGTTTGCCGGAAGCAACTGCTCGTCGCTTTTTGTACGATTTGGTAAAGAGGTTGCTTTGCTTGAAGCGAGATGGATTGGCTCAGTCGCAGGCAGTGAGCGCTGCTGAACGACGGATCGGGGATCTCGAAAGTCAAGTCTCGCGACTGACTTCGGATCTTCACAATGTCCGCTCTAGGAATCGCCAGGGTTGTGAAAGGCTAAAACTTCGGCCGGATTTTTGGAAAAGCAACTTTACTGAACCTTACAGAGCAATGTGCATTCCCGCGTCGTGTGGTGATAATCTTATTCTAATTTTCCCATAGTTCCGATTTCTCCCAAAAATTATCTCATCGGCTCGTTTTAACTGGGAGACCCCACTCGTTTTTTTGGCGTGACCACCGACGACAGAGCATCTCCAATGAGCCAAAACAATTGTTACACTTATCTGGTGTATCCTTTTCAATATCTGACCGCAAAGCGTTCATCAATCTGCTGATACGAATGAAATATCGATCGATGTACTATGTAGGGTAACTTCAGCCTTACTATGACTTTCCAACGGATTTGATGCCTTCAACTGATTAGAGTCCGTCTGATGGCCCACATTTGAGCCTTATCGGTCACAAAGTCTCCAGAGTGGAAGCCACAGGAGGCTGAATACGGATTAAGTTCAGGAAAACCAAATGGTGCTTAATTACCGCTTACATAACTGGAGAACAGGATACTCAATACCCTAGTATGCTGGCGGTCAATCGTAATGAAGATACCTCAATTTTCAGGATAGTTGTGATAAAAGCACAGATACCTCCAAAGTTGAGGTATCGTCATTACGAAGCTTGGCCGGATCCGTTTGTATTCCGAAACGAAACTCTTACGAGGGTGACCGACACAAGTCTCGCTCTCAGAGCTCCGACTAAATGGTAGAAGCTTCATTATGTTTATTTGTGACATATGTTGCAATAATGATTGCTGGCAGCAGAGTCCTAATCATATCTACGCTAGAGATTATCAAGTTTAGGTCAAGAATCTCGCATGAGCGTATTCTTGGTTAAGGCGTCCACCGTGAGAATGATACTGTTAGTCCGATTTTTTGCAGGTTAAATTCAACTCAAACATGGCAGAATCGCGTCGTACCATGCTTCTTTTAAGCAGTCACGGACGTAGGCGGTATCTTGTTAAACTACTTTGGTGAAAGCAAAGATAGAAGCAAATCTGGTGAGGTGGCGTGGTTATCCAAATTCTAAAAGTCGTAAAGTCTGATGTGGAGCTTAATGAAAGACTGTGCTAAATTTTAAAGCCTTTCGTTCGCGCCGAGCGTGAGATGAGCCCACACACAGATGCAACCTCCCCACGCTTGCAAGTGGAATGATTTGATGTGTGGTCGTACATACAATAGATTAGCAATCTTAAGTAAGGAAGTCTGACATTTTGCGGAAACCTAAAGTTCCATTCTTTCACGCGATCCCTAACAAATCATAGTTTAGCGTAGGAGCGGTCTATTGGTCAACTAAGACAGGATTATCGTATAAAAGTAATGGTTAGGTAAATTAACGGCCTGTGATTATGATCAATCCCCGCATAGATTGGGAGTCGCTATACGACTAACGGGTGTGCACATCAATCGCCACACATGTTCGACATCGCACTTTTATGGTCATCGACTACAATTAACACCATACTAATGCCAAAACTATACGCTAGCCCAAGACCTCCGATATGAAAGACTTTAAATTTGCACTGAGGTCGGCCTTGTAGAATACGTGCGGTAGTCCTGACAAAGGACTTTATTTGTAACGAGCTAAAGTTGCCCTAATGTTACGCAGTCCCCGTTAAGTACACATGGTGTACTTAAAAGGATGGTCATTACTTAAATAAAGTAATTAGACCCACCACTCGGGTAAGGTTCACATATGTGACCAACCCTTGTGTATGTGATGCACATAGGTGCATTCACATTAGGAGGGATGACGGCTAGCGTAATTCGTTGCGCGAGATATCTAAAAAGATTCGCTCGCAATATATACTAGTGTTATCTACAGAGATGACATTTTTAGTTGGTAAAATTGGTATTTATTTTTAATACTATTAGATATAAATCGGTCTGATAACTATTTCCTACTTGGTAAGTGCGCACGAGGAGTCGGATCACCGCTTTCGTGACGACACTTTACTAGAGTACTTAGTGCGTTGGGTGAGGTCTCCAAGGCGCCCACCACAACTACCTCACTGCACGCAAGAGAAGACCGTCTGATTGCTTCCTCGCTGTGCTAGGGTGTGTGTCTAAGTGGGGCGTCGCCGCATTACGACGTGTCCGCCTACACTTAGTAGCACTTGAATTCTTCTCACGACCCTCATCTCTGCATGTGTACGTGAGGATGAGCCTCACATCGATTGAGATCATTCCCCCCACCTCTCCGAACATCATCGAGAAGTAGCAGGGCACTTGGCGCAGGGACTTGGTGAACAAGCCCTGGCTAGACTCCTGGGCAGTCCTCCTGAGCAAAATGTTGCTCAGTTGGAGCAGTTTGAGGCATTCGTGCTCGGACAGCGGAGAGCCGCGTCCGAGGCACAGAGCCATGCTGCGGCGGAGTCCGTCACTCAGACTCAGGATGAGCTGAGGCATGAGCAGGCTCGGAGCGAGGCTCTCAACAGGACTGTTGAGATGCTCTCTGCCCGGCCGCATCAGTAAACGCCCATTCGGATGGACCCGCCCAAGTTCGATGGAACTACAGCGCACACAATTTTCCACTGGCATTATCCATAGAGCAATGCGGTGTCGCCCAGCTCATCGAGGACGACAGCCGGATGGTGTCGTACGCCATGTCGCATCTGGGCGGTAAGGTCTCAGAGTGGGCTTACTCGGCGCTTGTGGCGGACAGAAAGGCGTTCCCTACATAAGCGATCTTAAGGACAAAGATTCGCGCCGTCTACCAGCTGCCGAACAACGAAGTGTGCTTCAGGCGCGCTTCTTTGGAGTGCGACAGGCGAAGCGATCTCTGCAAGAGTATGTGCAAGAGATGCGCTCGCTGTCGGCGTCCATCACCGTAGGTCCGATTCCGGAGCATATTAAGGTGCCCACGTTTAGAAACGGACTACGGCATGGCCCATCGCGACAGGCCCTTTTTAGAAAGGTGCCGTCGACGATGGAAGAGGCAATCCAAATTGCCTTAGTTGAGGAGCAATCCTACAACAGTGCCTCGGCGACAGCTTGGTATAAGCCGTCGGCCGAGAGGACAGATGCCACTCCTATGGAGTTGGGCAATGCAGACGTGGTCTGTT
>NC_090613.1:5070300-5088955 GCF_004359215.1 Bremia lactucae
AGTTCAGAGTTGTCGAACAAATGGGTAGCATAGTCCCTGAGGTCTCGAAAATTCGGACCTCAACCCTGCTGGTCTATAGCGCTCACGTACGAGGCTATGACCAGGTGATGACCCTCCTAGTGGATTCGGGTGCATCACAAATTTTGTAAAACTCGCGGCTCTAAGAAGAGACCGGCGATGTTTGAATCGCTTTTCCAGGATGGCAAGCGAGAAGAGGCGACCGTTCGTTTAGCGAACGGCGCGCTCGTTAAGTCTGAGGGAGTTCAGGTAGAACTCGCCTTCAGCCATAGTGACTTCTCTTATGAAGAGAAGTTCTGCGTAGAGTTCGCAACTTTGCGTGTACGCCAGTGTATCCATGGTTGGCAAAACACCAACCATGGATGACTGGCGTACACGCACAGTTGCGAACTCTACGCAGGACACCGGAAAGGATATGCTCCGGCGAGAGGCGTATGCAACTGATGTCGTGTCGAACACAGGTGAGGGTGCGTTGACGGGATGTCAAACGTCATCGATTCCTACCCAGCTCGTGGAGACTGGGGCATGAACCGGCACAGTGCCTAGAGCCTGGTGCGGTTGGAAGGGGTGCGTTAGCTAGGAGTGCAACGGCACCCGCTTCCCAGAAAAAGGTCGTGGTGACTCGAAGAACGAGTACCCGACAGATAAGGACGATCAAAGGCACGTCTAAACGAGTGACCTTTGGATCAGTTCCTAAGAAAGAGGACGGGCCTTCGAACGAGGTGTTCGAGGCCGTCAAAGACGTAATTGCGGAGGTCACCTCAGTTGTAGTACTCCAACCAGTCTTTAAATCTGTCGAGGAGATAGTAAATCTCCCGGAGATGTCGTGGTATCTGTTCTTTGCCGAATTAGAGGAAGGAAAGATCCACGAAATAGTCACACTAGTTCCAGTAGAGAACTTGTTGGGACAATTTGTCGTCGTCCACAATAGACGAGATCGCCCCAGATACGGACAAGAAGAAACCGTTTGCTGCTCAAGCTGGGATGCCTTGGGAGACAGTCTATTCTTTGAGGTTCTGTGGAAACGTCGCGATGTGTTCCAGAAGAAGTGCCGAGCCGCCTACCAGCAGATAAGGGTATCGGGGACGAAATAGACTCGAACCTGGCACCAAGTATTGTGACCAGGTAATGGCCGTTGCCAAATTAACATGTCGATTATATCGATATGTTCTTCGACAAGCGAGCCAAGACGGGTCATGTGCGTGAGAGCAAATCGCCTCACTGCAGCCCGACCTTTTGTGTGCGTAAAGCGACAAGTGGATGGCGCGTGGTTCATGCTTACAATAAGCTGAACACAGCGATCACACCGGCTCAAACGCCAATTATGCGGAAAGATGTTTGTTGAACTCCATGGGATAGTCAAGTATCTTTTCCGCTTTGGATACGAAGGATGGCTACTATCAGGTACTCATGAGAGAGTCCGATGTAGCCAACACAGCTGTAAGCACCCCAAGCGGTATTCTTTGAGAGTGGTTTGTATGGCCCAAGGTTTGAAAAACGCACCTGCGACATTCAACCAACTGGTGGCTCACGTGATGCGTCAGCACCGTGCCTACACGTCCCATTACTTTGACGATATTTTCGTGCATAGTAGAGCCGAGGATGGGCTGAGCGCAATAGAGTCGCACAAGCGTCATTAAGACGCTGTGTTGCAGACTTTGAAGGAGGCTCAATTGTACATCAACTTGTAAAGTGCGTCGTCAGTCTGTCTACAAAGACGACGACGCTTATGATTGGGTGGCATGCCAAATATGAAGTCCAGACTTACCGACTTCCAACAATTCGTTGGAATCGGTAGCTGCTTCAGTAGCGCACTGCTGGACGGTGCAGGCTTCATGCGCTGACACTGTTCGCAAGAGCGAATATAGT
The DNA here is from genome assembly GCF_004359215.1 of Bremia lactucae. Taxonomy (NCBI): domain Eukaryota; phylum Oomycota; class Peronosporomycetes; order Peronosporales; family Peronosporaceae; genus Bremia; species Bremia lactucae. The sequence continues at coordinate 5,072,188 of NC_090613.1, forward strand.
TGGCCACCCATTGATCGTGAAGGATCATCAGCTTGAGATCTGTGTCATGAGGCACATAGATTCTCAAGGGATCATAAGGTGACAGCTGATACCATAACAGGCCATTGCTGTAGCTAAAGCGATTTAGCTTAGCTTTCAGGTGCGACGAAAGGGTTACCTTTCCTCCACCGAAGTGATCCAACAGCAGGCGACAGTGGTCGTCCTGACTGTAGCTCTCTTTTATTTCAGAGGCTAACGAGCTCGTCACGTGGTATGCCTCCATGGCTGCCAACGTTGACGGCTAAAATTGTGCTTCAGCACTAGACACAATTTCCTGGTGTCTACCTCGAAGTTTGGTCTGCGCGATAAAGCGTCAACCAAGACATTCGACTTATTCGGCTTATATTCAACTTTATCATTCAATTTAGAGAAGAATGTAAGCCATCTTACAATTCTAGGCGAGAGGTGCGATGAGTTTATTGCGGTCCACACTGATGCGTGTTCCGTATAACCACAAATGGTTCTGTGCCCAATAGGTGCACAGGAACTTGACAAGAGTATACTTTATTGAAAGTAGCGCTTTGTCATGCACAGGGTAATTCAGTTCCGGGGCTTTCAAAAGCCGGGACGGATAAGAGGTGACGCGGTCATTGCCGTCGTCATCCTTCTGCATGGGCGCGCGCCGATTGCAAAATTACTTACATCGCAGACGACGCTAAAGGGCTGATCCGCGTCTGGCAATGCCAAGACCGGTGCCTCTGCAAGAGATTACTTCACTGATGTAAATGAATCATCTTGTTCTTTTAACCAGTACCACACTATAATCCATACTTTTCTTAAAATATTTGAGCAGTTGCGTCCTTTTTAAGGAGATTAGATAATGACTTAGTTTGCTTAGCATAATTCTTGCCATATTTATGCAAGTAATTAACGAGCCCTAGGAATTGGCGCAAATCCTTCACATGCTATGGGGTTGGCCATTCCTGTACCGAATTTACCTTGTCGGGTCTGCTCGTACACCATGTGTACTTTCGATGCAGCCCAGCACAGGTATCTTTGGGACCCTTAGTGCGCACGAGGAGCCGGATCACCGCTCCCGTGACGACTATTAACCAGAGTACTTAGTGCGTTGGGTGAGGTCGCTAACGCGCCCACCGCAACTACCTAGCTGGTTAAACCGCTTCCTCGCTGTGCTAGGGTGTGTGTCTAAGTAGAGCGTGGCCGCATTACGACGTGCCCGCCTAATATATACTCTTGGGCACTAGTTGCCACGTAGTTCTACAAGCCCCCGGATCCCTTGAACTAGGATTCGTTAAGCTTTAATAGCTCGTACGACTCCCTGAGTTGTTAAACCCATTAGTTCTATAGAAGTAAGAGACTCTCTGAGTTACAAATGTACTTACTTGGGACTGTGTAGCATTAGGGCTCCTCTAGCCCGTTACACGTTCTTTGGAAAAAGAAGCAGATATTTTGTTGTTGATCAATCAGTATGAAATTTCAGCAGGTTCAAACGTAGTTAATGAATGTAACGGGGTGTCCGGTAATACCTTTGCTCAAGTACCTTTTCATTGAAGATAGGTTGCAACACTTGTTCTTGAGCAATAAATTTGTTGATGTTACGGAGTCTGTTCAATGACCTAAATTTTTAATCAGTAGAATTTTATTCAATTGAAGTTTGTCGAACAGTCCGAATTTGAAAATGCTAAACTGTTTATTTTTCAGATAAGCGAATAAATTGCTGGACATAACATGCTAAATTAGCAATTTGCCACGTGTACAAACGAACGCAAAAAAATCACATGCAAGAAATTAAGATTTGACTCGAAAAACAAGCGCATGCGCTTAATTTGCTACTTCTAGACAGTTGGGTGTGGACTGCTACGAGTGCTTCTAGCGTTGTCACCGCAAGCAATCAGACGATTTAAAAACTCGCAGACTTCACTAGTATCACGCAGAGTAAATAAGGCATCAGTGGGTAAGCTTTCTTCGGTGACGATAATGCCTACGCCCTTGTGCTTGTTTTGTACTTGGAACAACCGAAACGCATCTTCATCCGTAACATCATCACCAATATAGATAGTGTAGACATCATCGTGTTCATCCAGTCCAAGCGCTTTAAGTAGCCATAGAAGCGCCTTGCCCTTGTTCCAATCGATCTTCGGTTTAAATTCGTAAACCATCTTGCCATCGTTCAATCTAAGCAAGCAATGCATAACGTCATCATTCTTGAGAATAGGCAGCAATCCAAAACAAATCAAACCTGATGCGAGGATGTTTGTCACGTGCATCGTGCGCAATATTCATGATTTGCGTTCGAAACGCGGGATCGACGTTTCTACTTTTTACGATCAAGTCAGTTTATTGAACGCTGCATACCACGATTATTTCGTGCAGTGTCACCTATAATGCAGCGATATCGAAAAGACATTGTCTTCCACCTCAGCACCTGCAATTCCTTTAATATGTTCTTCCAGTTCATCGCGGACACCGTGCAGATCGGTCACAAATTGCTCTGCAATCTGGTTCTTTATAGAGGTGCCGTTGGGGCCTTCTATGTCGAACCCGTGACTGCCTGCATAATAAAGCTGAGGGATGCTGACAAAATTCTGAATCTTGCGCAGTGAACGGCCAGAAATTACGCCTGTAATAAACTTTTCACGAAGTTTCTCAAGTGTATCCTTCATCATGGGGGACAGAAGTGCCAGCGCAGGGTCCTTAACGATCGGTGTAAGCGTCCCATCATAGTCTAAAAAGACAACAAGCCGATGATTGCGAAAATGCGCTTCGAGTTCGCTAAAGTTGGCCAGCGCGTTAGCGTTGGTAACCGAAAGTCGGCGAATCGGCCGCGGCTGCTCGTGCTCACCCGTGGGCATTGAGTGCACGTCGGAGTTTACAGCTGATGAAGTTGCGTTCGTTGCCATGTTAGCAATTGATTTATGTGGTGAAAGAGCAACAGAATATATGAGACTTCTCTACCACGTGTGCGAATGGCATGCTGCGCTAAGTCCTTGAAAAAAGCGGGAGTTCGCCAATTCAAAATACTGTCTTGCTTCTGATTGGACGAAACTCCTATGAACACGTCTAATTGGCAAATTTAATTGCAAAAGACGATGGATGTGCAGCGATGCCTGTCACAACGGGCGCCAGTATGCCTGGGACAATATGACGTCGCGTCGCAGAAGCGCCTATTTGCTACTGCTTAATGCGACCAAGAATGACGAGGTCGTTTTCTAGAACATGGTAATACGGCTGCTGTAGGCGCGGAAAGATTGAACCACTTCTATCTGTGGGGGCTAGCAACGTGCCGACTGCTCGAAGGCCGCCAATCTAGCACGACATGAAAAGGCATAGTCAGTACAATTTTAAAGACAAGTGTCACGCAGCTTACAAAAGTGGGGGCGATGGTGACCACGACGAGGTCGATAAAGTGTCGGTGCTTGACAATTTGCAGGCATGACGTCAAGATTGCCGCCCCGCCTTCGACCATAACGCTGTTCATACCGTACTCCTTCACCAGACCTATTATCTGACTATCAGTAATGGAACGTGACTATCTTATAATTCTTTAAGTGCGTACGCAAGGCGTCAAAAAGATCGACGTGAATGCAATTGTCATTGTCAACTATAGTTTTGCATTCCAAAACTCGAGCTCCAACCGCTTCAAGCATTTCTTTTCGCTTTACAATTTCTACAGCACCACGTTGCACTTGCATTAATACATAAGACCGAGTCATAATGAAGAATATATCTGGTTCAAATCACCTATATCCTGCGAGCCATGGCCAAACAGAATGAATGGTTTTTCACAGGTCGGCATTGTAAACAGTTTAATGCTCGATGGGCAGCGCAGGTGAGTATCAAGGATAATTGGCCGCGGGTTGCTTCCTAAGAAGTATGTTATAAGAAAACGGGCTTTAACAGTTCTGCATCAAACTGTTGCACACCTTTAACCAGCCTCGCATTTAACGAAGGGTTGTCTGCAAGTATTGTGCCCACGCCCACCATAATGCCATCATGCAGCGTACGTATCATGTGCGTCATTTGCAACGATGCAGGCCCACTTAGCAGTGTCGGCGTGCCTAAATTTTAGATTCACACTGTAAACTCAGGTGCAGGCTAGAATAACATCGAGTTAGGCACCCCTATCGACTGTCAAGGATCCGTCAATGCTCTGTGCATACGTAAGCGTCACAAAAGGCATTGATCGCTTTTTCTCATTGTCACTCTCCCGCTTCCAGCTATTCTGCGCCTCGCACACTTGGCGCCTTATGTCTTCCTGCACTCGGTCTGTCATAGTAAGAATGCCAAATGAATTTAACCAATCGATATCCTGAAAATCGTAATAGATTTTAAAATTGATTGAAAAAAATCATTCGTCAGACAATGGCAGCAATGCAAGTGCGGAGTGCGATGCACCGCGCCGTAAAATTTTTGCAAAACAAATTGGCTACAACGACTCAGACACCAGCACCCATCTTCGTGCCACTAGCGCTTAATGGCGCATCGTTGCCATTTCCCTCGAACTTGCTGAGCGACGCCATTTGGCTGGCTGCTCCGAAGTCTAAGGTACGAGTACAGACACCGTATGCAAGAGAGCCAGCAAATCTAGAGCAATATTGCGCAAAAGCTACAGCGTAGATTGCCAAATCTGTAAGCTGAGAAACTGATAAACATGTGAATGCTTTGTTATTAAAGGTGACGCCGTCTCGAAAGAAAATTAGAAATAATGACCTAAGCAAGCGTCTTAAGAACATCGTTCACTTCCAGGATTGCACCATGTGCGGCGAGAAAAAACTACGTCACCGTTTGTGCATGAGCTGCTACAAGAAGGGCAAATACTTTGTGTAATTAGACAAAGGTCGATGAATAGATTGTTGCATTATGCAGATAACTTGTTATTTGAATTGAGTGTTTTTATCAATGCCATTCATTGGTCAAAAGCTATTTCGATGGACGACGTGTCAATTGGGCTCGAGATAGAGAACGCGTCGTTCCTAAGCACACCGACGTCTGCAATAGCAGTAAATGATGCAATCCCAAAGTCATTTTCCGTGCCTTTATCATCAGCTCCAGCGTCTATTCCTCCTTCGTCTCGTTCGCATGCTACACAACAAGCGTTATCGGTTGCGCAAGTAGCAAGCTCGATAGACGAATGCTTGCGCGTATCCTACCACTGCAAAGCCTCCAAGTGCTTCCGTCTCCAATGGGAAGCAGAAAGTGAGCAATAGTATATTATTGCACAAGAAGATATTTATTGACCCATTTCTTCTTGCTTGTTATTTTACCTTAGTGAATCCGCGGTGCTCACGTCAAACGACGATTGTGATCGAGAATGCTGTTTACGTCTTTGACGGATTTTATTTATTGTGTCACGGAGATCCTTTCGAAATACCGAGAGTGCGTGAACGGCTTTACTTATTGTATCATGTATTTGTTCTCGATTCCGACTCAGTATGTTTTCTTCGCAGTTTGAGTACACGCGTGGTGGTGTCATGTGCAAAATTCATTTTGTTCTAGAAGATTTTCCACAGTCGGTGCGCGGGGCAATTAGCAAGGACATGGACGCTGACGTAAATGGTGAAGCTCACCGATCATTTTGCGACTCGCTGTTTCTACTACAGAGATACGTTTTTCAGCAACTTTTGGGCATCCAGCCGGCTCACTTATTTGGTAAAGTCTTTACAGACCCCGCTCACGCTACTGGCGACACATCCGAAGTCTGTGGTGACTATCATTTAGTCCCACGCTTTATTGCCGTAAACGAGGAGCCACTGCTTCATGTGGAAGATTTGCATTCGCCTAATCGAGTGGGTTATGCGGTAGGACGACTACTATCGGTGCAAAAAATTCTAGACTACCTTGACAATAGTGCAAAATATACCGTTCGTGACTTTCTAGTCCAGTTTGACCATCGCGAGCTTGTGGACTGCATCGTCTCGACACGCATCAACGGCCAACCCGGGGTTTTTCGGATTGACGAACTTGTTATGAAACCCTTGGAGATTGTAAATAGTGAGCTGCCGTCTGATGAGCGCGGAGTTCGCACAAAAGATGGGCGGAACTTTGTTCGCGCGATTGCTCACCGAAGCGAGGGGGCCCGCAATTACGATGGTGCCAAGTCCAAAAAGAAGATTCGCAAATGGCAGGAACAGGGAAATTTCTTACAGCTTTCCCCCGAGGTTGAAATTCTGTCCCAAGAGCTCAAGCCGACCTCATGCCATCTAACTGGTCTGCGTACTGACCTTTTCGAAATTGGAAGTGCTATGCCGATGGTACTTAAGTATGTGCGGCACATGAGTTTGCTAAATAGTTTCGCAGAAACGATGGATCTAACTTTTAAGGACAAGACGCTGCTTCGTCAAGCATTTACTCACGGCTCATACATCGATGTCGGTATGCAAAATGTAAACACTGTTGAAGCCACACGATCTCGTGTGCGACTTGGCCACGTGTTTGAAAATCTTGACTCGCTCAAAAGATCGCGTAGAATGCTGCTTGATGACGAATCATCTATTCTTAGTAAAGCAGCAGGAAATGACGCCACTCAACTACGACAAGTCGCTGAGACGCATTTATCAGGGGATTTCAAGGAGGAATTTCACTCACGGTACTTATGCCCATACGAGAGGCTCGAATTCTTAGGTGACGCCGTACTAAGTTTTCTAGTAGCCTCATCGTCGTTCTTAAAGCTTCCAGACGCTGACGAAGGATTCCTTCACCAGACTCGAGTGGACATAGTCAATAACGGGAATCTTGGCGAAATGGCCAAGACTGCCAATTTTGGGTCACTGTTGCTAAGTGCATTCGACTTAAACAAGCTTAACGAAGATATCAAAGCCAAAATTACTGCCGACTGCTTTGAAGCGCTTCTGGGTGCGCTATACAAAGACCAAGGTATTGATTCGTGCCGAGCACTTCTTGGAACGCTTTTAAACATGCATGACCCTGAGCTGCGCGAGTTGTGCTATCTATCTTCAGATGAACTTATGACCGAGGCGAAGAATTATGTAGAGAAAGACCGTGCGGAGATAAAGAAATGGAGCAAATATACCAACACAAGACTGCTTCATCGTCGCTTTGTTGCGCGGTCGGGCGTTGATATTACAAATACGCATCTATGGCTACAAGCTTTTACGCATGCGTCATTTCAGAGACCACATATTGGGGACGATGAGTTTCTTGGACATGATGCAAGCTACGAACGCATTGAATTTCTTGGCGATGCTGTGTTACAGCTCCTGTCGTCGGAATTTCTCGTTGATGCGTTTCCGTATCACCAAGAACACCTTTTGACGCAAGTGCGGTCATCGCTTGTGAAGAATAAAAAGCTGGCAATTGTTGCACGCAAAGCTGGGTACGAAGAATTTCTTCGTATCAGCAATCACGTCAAAGAACACGGCAATTTGTATGTCGATGACGTGCTGGCCGACGCATTTGAAGCCACGCTTGGTGCGATTTATTTGGAAAATGTCGGCGACTTGGGTAAAGTTCGCTCAATCTTAGAGCGATTGCTCTTTCCTCGACTCACCGAGGCCATTCGACGCCGCCAGTGGTTGAGTCCTCGCAAGGTTTTTATGCATTATATAACGCAGTGGAGCCGCTCAAGCATGCGACGAATTCCGTGCCGATTTAAAACTATCAAGCTCCCGCGCGCAACGACGGAAAATAATTTATTGGTGCCAAAGAATACGGAAAACAGTACCAAGAATGATAAGAGATCAAAAGCAAGACCGTGCTCGCAACACGCCGTAGCTCTTTACGTTAATAATTTTCAAGTCGCTCGTGCGGTTGGTCGCACGATATTAGCTGCTCAAGACGCAGCGTGTATGAAAGCTCTTACGCTCTACGGTGTTCGACTACATGACGACTAATATACGATAAATACACTAGCAGCAATGGCATTGTTGAGAGAATTCTTTAATTTTACTATAGATGAATTAAGAGCTGGCTACAAGGCCTTGGCCATCTTGGCAGTGCTTGGTGGGGGGCCAGGAGGAAGCGGTGGTTTCGTACCGGGAGGAAGCGGAGGAGGTTTGGGTTTGGGGGCTCCTTCGGGTGTCGGCGGTGGTCCACGAGGCTTGGCCTCATCCCGCTTCTGTCCGCTAAGCATCTTTACGGCCACAGGATCATTTTTGCCATGAAAGCGGTCCGAGATGTTCTGCATCGCCAGCGGATCGGCTTTTTCGCGCGGCATTTCGTGCAAATAAGGACACTCGTCACCTCGATTGCATTCTCCTCGAGCGTAAAACGAGCACAAGTGTGCGCGGTTCCGCTTGTAATACGGCTCACGTCGCGCCATCCGAAGCAATGCATTATTAGCTGAAGTCGATGTCTTTCCATAGGCTGACACAACTCCATCTTGCTCGAGCATGCGGCTATGTTGCTGCGAAAACCATTCGCGGTTGGCGTCACTTTCGGGCACGTTGACCGCCAATTGGTCGCTTCCTTCCTCCTTGGCTATAACTGCGTCACGTACCTGTACAGGCAAGTGGTACTGCAGATCTAATACACAGGTCTGACACACATTTTTCATGCGCGCACAGGTCTGGCACACTTCAGTCTTTTTGTAACGCGCGCGCTTGCCTGGCTTCCAGCGAAAAACTGTAAAGGGGCGAGCGCAAATCTTACATGCACTTCCGTGCGCCTCTTTCATCATGCGAACATACAAATTATCACCCAAACAACTCTCGCAAAGCAATGGGAACTCCTCGGACTCCCATACAGTCTTATTCAAGTCAGACTTGATGGCAAACCCGCGCTCTCCCATACTTGCTCGTGTCTTGGTCGATATCCAAAGCCTTCGATAACGCATCGTGATTCGCCAATAATTACTTTGGAAACAATAAATCACTCGTTTTAACAGAGAAGTGATGACTTTTTTGCGGCGCGCGGGCGTGGCGCAGCTGTTGAATCGACGAGTGACAAAGCTGCAAGGTGCAGATGCATCGCGTTTTATTCAAGCGATACTAACTAATGATATGAAACTCCTGACGCACCGTGGATCTGCAATTTATGGCGGATTTCTAAACTCGAAAGGCCGCGTCGTGGGCGACTGCAATGTACTGCAGCTGTCGGATGACGCATTCTTGCTTGACTACGACGAGGAGCTATCCATATCACTAATCAAGCACTGGAAGCGCTACAAATTGCGGATGAAGGTTGCGATTGAAGACGTGACAGACGCCTTTAAAGTATACTCAACAGTGCCCGCTCTGGTAGGCGAAGCGGACACGGCGCTGGTGCCCTCGCTAATGACGCTAGCTGACCTACAGAGCCTTAATTGCGGACCTAATACGCTAGTTCATGCCGATCCGCGTGGAGAGTATTTCGGCGTGAGAGCTATCGTTCAAGCTGACTGTTCTTGTAAGAATATATATAGCTGAAAGTTCTGTCACGTATTAGTGTTGTAAACTATTAATTATTGTAGTAAATGTGCCAGAAGGATACGAGGTGATGAATACGTCGGCGTACTTAGACCACCATATTGCTCTTGGCATCGTCAATGGGTTGGTCTTTTCATGTATTGCAAAATATCGCTTCGACTGACCTATGACAAATGTCATATTATATAGCGAAGAAATCGTGGACGGAATTCCCCTTGAATGCAATCTTGACTTGATGCAGGGCATATCGTATCGCAAAGGCTGCTACGTTGGTCAGGAACTTACGGCTCGTACACAGTATAAAGGGAACATCCGGAAGCGGCTAGTTCCTTTAGCACTTATCCCTTCCGATCGGCCAGACGTGATTAAAAAAATCTCAGAACTTGCGTTCAGGCGATTCGATGATCCATCTCACGGAGAATTGCGTGCGTTCTTGGCCGACTCGAAAGGCTGGGAACATGCCAAGGCTCCGAGCGTTGGGAACAAGATTCTCAACTTGGCTGAAGCAAAAACGGTTGGAACAATTTTAAGCGTTGCTCAAAATTTAAATTGCGTTGTTGCCATGATGCGGCTTGGGACTCTACGTCCTTCAAACTTGGAGCTTGGCGAGATTGAATTCACCTCTAAATTTCAGACACAGGATGGGTCTTTTCATGCAGTTCCTTACCAACCTTCTTGGTGGCCTCAGGTTGACTGGAAGACAGGAAAGATGGTGCTGTAAGAGAAGCAGCGCTGAATGAAGTAAAATTTAAAGTTGCTTTAATCGTTAAAAAGAAGATGCCGTTTTTTGCATCAGAATTAAACGATTCTGCTTTGGCCAGGATTGAATGCCATTTATTGGATAAAAACCGAGAGTGCATTATTTGCATGCTCATTGGAAGAAGCAAATAGAGAAAACACATAACAGGCGAAAAAACGAAACAAAATCGAAGTGTTCGTGAGAAGTAAGCAATCAAATTTTAGACAGTGCGCGTCGATAAACGAATGCAGTAATGCATTTACTATAATATTTAAATTGAATGCTGCAGATATATTGTTTGGTGCGAATGCCTCCTCGAGGTCATAAATGTTGAAAATTGGAGAAATAGATATGCCAATATTAAACTTGCGCTTGTGGCAAAATTGGTTGCCTCCTCACAAACTTGCTGAGCAAAGTTGTAGTCAAGCACCATATATAAGGCCCTAGCTAAACTTCATTTCTAAACTTGATGGCAACAAATTTAAGTGGTTGAAGCAAGCTTTAAGATCAATACGGAATTAGCGATCGTTGATTCATCTTGAAGTTGATTTAATGTTTAGTCGCAACATTAGATAAATGTCTATGTTGCTTCGAAATATTCACAATTTCTTATGGCAGACGAAAAGCTCCAACAGGAGCAAGCGCTTCTTCGCGCTGCGATTGATACTGTTTCCAGCGAGAATCTCAGGGTATTCCGCCATTACCTATGACAATAAATTTCTTTACGCCTGAGCTATTTTCGCAATATTGTTTTATTCGTTTAGACATACATGCTGACGGCTCTGAGCGAGTTCGGCACATCCAGTTTGACGCAATCGACTTCAACTGCCAGCTCGTCACAAAGTGAAAACGACAAAAACGATGCAATCATAGTGGAGCTTGAGGAAAACCCTATAATGTTGCAAAAGCCACAAGATGCGCTGTTTGTTGCGATCCACGCGCTGCTTCTTGAAACCGGTATGAACGTCTCATACGCTTGTAGATGGTAAGGCTTTGATACTAGTCATATCAATACGTGCCAGGGTTCAAGCTATTGGCAGATGCAAATTTGGCATTTACGCTGCCGACTAATTGGGACGCTGAGAGTTCCAACGGGCTATTCAATGCAACTTACATCCACCTGAACGATGACTCTATCAGATTTATTTTTCAGGTAGGATGACAATTAAACCTTCTCAAATCGTTCGCGCTGATGTATTAATTGCATTATTGTCAAGGGTTTGTTTGTGAATGGTAGATTTGAGGTGTACATCTCGGACAATACAGACCACACGCACTCGATAGAATTACTGTAAGCCATCTGACATTTTTTCAAGCAAGGCATTTAACAAAGTTAACTTTTGTGAAGAGTGGATCAATTTGTTGCTTCTGTTGAGATTACTGCCCCAGCGTCTGCGGCCAAATTGCTTCGAAATTTAAATTCATTACGTCGCAAGTTCAGTCCATTTGCTGAAAATATTCGACCTGCCAAAAAGCAAGATGCGCTTTTAGCAATTGAACGACCAAGCTATGAACGTCCGCCTGATCGAGATAGCCGAAGCTACGGCTTGCCGGCACCCGCCGGTTTTCCTCCGGTACGTTTAGGTCTTTTTTGTGTCGCATCATGATCTTTTTTCATACCTTTCTCAATCAGGTGGGCCGTGGAGACGCATTCCCTCCCGGTCTAGGAGGTGGCGATTCAGATATGTTAGTGGGCCCCAATCATCCAATTTTTGGTCACCGTGGGGATCCTTCTGTTGGACCTGTGCCTGGAGCTCGTTTTGATCCATTTGGTCCAGTGATTGACCCTCTTGGCCCTAGTGGTAGCTTCCGTCCTCCTTTTCGTGGTCCAGCTCCAACGATGCCATTTGGAGGCCCAGGACCTGACCACTTGCGCATGCCTCGCGACGACGATATGGGCCCTAGTTTTGGCTGTAGCGGTAATAGTCGTGGCAATGGCGGATTCCACCGATCGGATCATTCCTTTTCATAAGAAAGCGCAAGTTTAATTTTTCAGTCGCGGACAGAATTTGAGATGTTGGCAGTTAAAATGATGCACGCGTGCAATACAAGCTACACTTGTTCTTACGATTTTTAAGGTAAAGATATCCTAAGTGACATATATAAATTTACCTAAGCGCGTGTAATGAATCAGACTACCAATATTTCGTCTTTTTCTTCTGTGTATCTACTGCTCTACTGGAGGTAATGGTTTCGATTCGCGTAGGTATGTTAATGAATAACGCTTTTGTGGCGCTCTTTGTCTTTGTCTTGGCTATCCACTACCAACTTTTTAACAGGTTTGAACACACTTAACGCAAGCCATTTTTAGGGAGCCGGTATAACCACACACCCCTTCCGGTACAGCCGCACGTGTAACGGGCTGAAGTTGCCCTATTGTTACATAGTCCCCTTAAGTGCACATGGTGTACTTAACGGAAGACTTAAATAAAGTAATTGGACCCACCAGATTTGTGAACAGCCCTTGTGTATGTGATGCACATAGGTGCATTCAGATTAGGAGGGATGATGCCTAGCGTCATCCGTTACACGAGATATCTAGAAAGGTGCGCTTGCCATACATAATTGTGTCATCTACAGAGATGACGTTTTTGATTGGTAAAAACAGGTATCCATATTTAATACAATTAAATATAAATCAGCTTGAAAACTGCTTTCTACTCAGTAAGTGCGCACGAGGAGCCGGATCACCGCTCCCGTGACGACACTTTACTAGAGTACTTAGTGCGTTGGGTGAGGTCGCTAAGGCGCCCACCACAACTACCTCACTGCACGCAAGAGAAGACGGTCTAACCGCTTCTTCGCTGTTCTAAGGTGTGTGTCTAAGTAAAGCGTGGCCGCATTACGACGTGCCCGCCTACACTTGGTAGCGCTTGAAATCCTTCTCTCGACACGCATCTTTGCGTGTGTACGTGGGGATGAGCTTCAATATCGATTGGGCTCATTCCATCACCTCTCCTAACATCATCGGGAGGTGGCCAGGCTCTTGGGCAGTCCTCCTGAGCAAAATGTTGCTCAGTTGAAGCAGTTTGAGGCATTCGTGCTCGGACAGCGGAGAGCCGCGCCCGAGGCAAAGAGCCATGCTGCGGCGGAGTCCGTCACTCAGACTCAGGATGAGCTGAGGCATGAGCAGGCTCGGAGCGAGGCTCTCAACAGGACTGTTGAGATTATCTCTGCCCGGCTGCATCAGCCAACGCCCATTCAGATGGACCCGCCCAAGTTCGATAGAACTACAGCGCACACGATTTTCCACTGGCATTAGCCATGGAGCAATGCGGTGTCGCGCAGCTCATCGAAGACGACAGCCGGATGGTGTCGTACACCACGTCGCACTGCGCGGTAAGGTCTCAGAGTGGGCTTACTCGGCGCTTATGGCGGACAGAAAGGCGTTCCCTGCATAAGCGATCATAAGGACAAAGATTCGCGCCATGTACCAGCCGCCGAATAACGAAGTGTTGCTTCAGGCGCGCTTCTTTGATGCGCGACAGGCGAAGCGATCTCTGCAAGAGTATGTGCAAGAGATGCGCTTGCTGTCGGCGTCCATTACCGTAGGTCCGATTCCGGAGCACATTAAGGTGCCCACGTTTATGAACGGACTACGGCATGGCCCATCGCGACAGGCCCTTTTTAGAAAGGTGCCGTCGACGATGGAAGAGGCAATCCAAATTGCCTTAGTTGAGGAGCAATCCTACAACAGTGCCTCAGCGACAGCTTGGTATATGCCGTCGGCCGAGAGGATAGATGCCACTTATATGGAGTTGGGCAATGCAGACGTGGTCTGTTATAAATGCGACAAGCGCGGCCATACGATGGCTCGCTGCTATGCCAGGGTGCCTGCTGGGGCGAAGACGTCCAGCAATAGGACTCCCTTCCCAAAAGGCGATGGCAAGAACCAGCGTGCGAGAAGCATGAGTTCTGCATCGACCACTGAGAGGTCAAGAAATGCATGAGCGCAGAAGGGGCGGGATGCCCTACTGACGCGGACTCTGAAGCTACCCCTAAGTTCAGAGTTGTCGAACAAATGGGTAGCATAGTCCCTGAGGTCTCGAAAATTCGGACCTCAACCCTGCAGGTCTATAGCGCTCAAGGATACAATCAGGTGATGGCCCTCCTAGTGGATTTGGGTGCATCACAAAATTTTGTAAAACTCGCGGCTCTAAGAAAGAGCTCGGCGATGTTTGAATCGCTTTTCCAGGATGGCAAGCGAGAAGAGGGACCGTTCGTTTAGCGAACGGCGCGCTCGTTAAGTCTGAGGGAGTTCAGGTAGAACTCGCCTTCAGCCACAGTGACTTCTCTTATGAAGAGAAGTTAGTGCTAGATGGAGAGTTCGTATGACCTCATCCTAGGCATGCCATAGCTGGCAAAGCACCAACCATGGTTTGACTGGCGTACACGCACAGTTGCGAATTCTTCGCAGGACACCGGAAAGGAATTGATCCTGAGAGAGGCGTTTGCAACTGATGTCGTGTCGAACACAGTTGAGGGTGCGTTGACGGGATGTCAAACGTCATCAATTCCAAACCAGCTCGTGGAGACCGGGGTAGTGAAATGGGCAATGACAAGCAGTCATGTGTCCCATAGTATCCCGCACAGAGCCGAGAGCCTATGGCAGTAGACGGCAAGCTGACAGGAAGTCAAGCATCGCATGAACCTGCACAGTGCCTAGAGCCTGGAGCGGTTATAAGGGGTGCGTTAGCCAGGAGAGCAACGGCACCCGCTTCCCAGTCAAAGGTCGTGGTGACCCGACGAACGAGTACCCGACAGATTACGACGATCGAAGGCACGTCTAAAGATTGACATTTGGATCAGTTCCTAATAAAGAGGACGGGCCTTCGAACGTGTCAAAGACATAATTGCGGAGGCATCCTCAGTTGAGGTGCTCCGGCAAGTCTTTCAATCTGCCGAGGAGATAGTAAATCTCCCGGAGATGTCGTGGGATCTTTTCTTTGCCGAATTAAAGGAAGGAAAGATCCACGAAATAG
Organism: Bremia lactucae; assembly: GCF_004359215.1. Taxonomy (NCBI): domain Eukaryota; phylum Oomycota; class Peronosporomycetes; order Peronosporales; family Peronosporaceae; genus Bremia; species Bremia lactucae. The sequence goes on from NC_090613.1 coordinate 5,087,271, forward strand.
TCACACCAGTTCCAGAAGAGAACGTGGTGGACTGTTGCTCGTCCACACTAGACGAGAGTGTCCTAGAAACAGACAGAAAGGAACGGTTCGCTGCTCAAGGTTGGGATGCCTTGAGAGAAAGTCCGTTCTTTGAGGCTTTGTGGAAACATCGCGATGTGTTCCTAGAAGAAGTGCCGAGCCGCCTACCACCAGATAGGGGCATCGCGCACGAGATAGACCTCGAACCTGGCACCAAGTATTGTGTGACCAGGCAATGGCCGTTGCCTGAAGAACAAGTCGACTATATCGATAAATTCTTCGACAAGCGAGCCAAGGCGGGACATGTGCGTGAGAGCAAACCGCCTCACTGCAGCTCGACCTTTTGTGTGCGTAAGCCCACAGGAGGATGGCGCGTGGTTCATGCTTACAATAAGCTGAACACGGCGACCATACCAGCTCAAACGCCAATTCCGCGGAAAGATGTTTTGTTGAACTCCACGGGAATTCAACTATCTTTTCCGCGTTGGATTTGAAGGATGGCTACTATTAGGTACTCACGAGAGAGTCCGATGTAGCTAAAACGGCAGGTAAGATCTCCAAGCGGTATGCTTTGGGAGTGGCTTGTGATGCCCCAAGGTTTGAGAAACGCACCAGCGACATTCTATCAAGTGGTGACTCACGTGATGCGTCAACACCGTGCCTACGCGCCCCATTACTTTGACGATGTATTCGTGCATAGTAGAGCCGAGAGTGGGCTGAGCGCAATAGAGTCGCACAAGCGTCATTTAGACGACTTTGAAGGACGATAATTGTACGTCAACTGGCAAAAGTGCGTCATAGGGGTCCCTGAGATACCTGTGCGTTGGGCTGCATCGTATGTACACATGCTGTACGAGCAGACCCAGAAAAGGTAAAATCAGTGAAGGAATGGCCAATCCCACGGCATGTGAAGGGTTTGCGCCAATTCCTAGGGCTCGCTTATATTTTTGCATAAATATAGCAAGAATTATGCTGAGCAAACTAAACCATTATCTGACCTCCTTATAAAAGAAGAATGGGTTTGGTTTAAAGAACAAGATGATGCGTCCACATCAGTGAAGCAATCTCTTGTAGAGGCACCGGTCTTGGCATTGCCAGACGCGAATAAGCTTTTTAGCGTTGTCTGCGATGCAAGCAATTTTGCAATAGGCAGCGCGCTCATGCAAAAGGATGACGATGGCGTTGACCGCGTCATCTCTAAGCAGTCCGGCTTTTAAAAGCCGCGGAACTGAGTTACCCTGTGCAGAACAAAGCGCTACTTTTAATAAATGATGCTCTTGTTAAGTTTCGTGCGCACCTACTGGGCACCGAACCATTTGTGGTTTATACGGATCACGCATCGCTGCGGACCGCAATAATCTCACCGCACCTCTCGCCTAGAATGGCAAGATGGCTTACATTCTTCTTTGAATTTAATTTCAAAGTCGAATTCAAGCCAAATAAGTCGAATGTCTTGGCTGACGCTTTATCGCGCAGAACAGACTTCGAGGTAAGACACCAGGAAATTGTGTCTAGTGCTAAAGTACAATTTCAGCCGTTAACGTTGGCAGCCATGAAGGCACACCACGTGACGAGCTCATTAGCCTCTGAAAAAAAAGAGAGCTACAGTCAGGACGACCATTGTCGTTTGCTGTTGGATCACTTCGGTGGATGAAAGGTAACCCTTT
>NC_090613.1:5089774-5094428 GCF_004359215.1 Bremia lactucae
TGGCATGCATAGGTCATACGGACTTTCCATACTTAGCACTGTAAACTTCTCTTTACAAGAGAAGTCACTAAAGCTGAAGGCGAGTTCTGCCTGAAATTTCTCAGACTTAACGAGCGCGCCGTTCGCTAAACGAACGGTCGCCTCTTCTCGCTTGCTATCCTGCCAAAGCAACTCGAACATCGCCTGTCTCTTTCTTAGAGCCGCGAGTTTTACAAGATTATGTAATGCACCCGAATCCACTAAGAGGGTCATCACATGGTCATAGTTCCGTACTCGAGCGCTATAGATCAGCAGGGTTGAGGTCCGAAATTTCGAGACCTCGGGGACTATGCTACCAATTTGTTCGACAACTCTGAACTTAGGGGAAGCTTCAGAGTCCGCGTCATTAGGGCATCCCGCCGCTACTGCGCTCCTGCATTTCCCGACCCCTCAGTGGTCGATGCAGAACTCATGCGTCTCGCATGCTAATTCTTGCCATCGCCCTTTGGGGAGGGATTCCTCTTGCTGGGTGTCTTCGCACCAGCAGGGACCTGATCGACAAACTCGATCGCTACCTCCATGTATTGGATAGAACCTTGAACACGAGCGCGGTAAATGTCACTCGTTGGAGCAGACGGTGCAAGCTCACTATATCGATGGTTGGAAAATCGTTCAAAGAGTGCGTACACAGTGTTGGAGTACGAACGGAAATATCACGCTCTTCGTGATGAGCTATCGTCAGCTCTTCGTGATGAGCTATCGTCAGCCCTTTGTGATGAGCTGTCGTCAGCTCTTCGTGATGAGTTATCGTCAGCTCATCGCGGTTTCGAGGGTCTTCGGACCCGACATGAGAATCTCCAGATTCAGCATGAGAATCTGGTTCGTGACCACAAAAATCTTTTAGGGATTCTTGAAAAGGGTGGTCAGATCCGTCCCCGGAAGAAACCGCGTACTGCACGCTTAGGTAAGTGTACCGTAGAGTAGTAGTACTAGGTCATTAATTCTAAATAGAAGAACATAAGCTCTCCTTGTTTGTCTGCGTTCCATTTTTGACGGCCCACTGCGTTAGTAATGGAATCCTGTACTTAACGAATTACTGATTTTCTAGCCAGCAGAAATTCCTCTGTTGACTTATTTGTTTTGTTTTTTCCAGTGCGCTTTGTGCGCACTGCCTCTCATTTTCGATGGCGATTGCTTCGATATCGACCTCACTCGCGTGGTTGGTAACTTCGACGCGTGGTGAGCATGAACCAGAAATGGTTTTGCTCGTGCGAGTTCACCCCCCCTTTAACTAAAAGGTACCTCTAATTGGTGGGTATGCGTGGTGTAGGCCATTCACGAAGAACATTTTATGCGTTGTAGACGCATGTACCGAATTGTTGATGGCGAATTCGACCATCGGTAATAACTCGCTCCAATTCGTATACGATAACCTCGAAGTATCTCTTCGAGGACGCGATTTATGCGTTCCGTCTGAACATCTGTCTCCGGATGATCAGAAGTTGACATAGTACGCCGCGTTCCGAGAGATCGGAACACGGATTACTAAAACTCCGCCGTAAACCGTGGATCTCTATCCGAGACCAGTTCACGGGTAAACCGTGGAGTTTGAATACCGTGTCGATAAAGACACGGACACAGCTCGGAGCCGTAATTGACTCTGGTACTGCAACAACATGTACCATCTCGCTGAATCTGTCTACCAAAACAAAGATTCCATTGTTTTTGTGTTCGTTTCCGGGAAATCCGAAGACGAAGTTCATAGATACGGACTGCCAACATTCTGCCGGAAGTGGTAGAGGTTGGAGAGGTGCACGAGATGAAGGGCTAGGCTTCATCCGTTGACATACCTCGCAAGCTCGAATGTACTTGCGCAAGAACTAATACTGGCTGGGCCAGTAGAGGTCGCGACTTACTGTGAGATAAGTTTCTCTCACGTCCACGATGCCCACTTGCCGGTGCATCGTGACACTGACGTGAAGCACTAGCGCAAATTATTGTGAGCATGGACGAACGACACGTGGAGTGTCGCCTGCAACGGCTGTGTAGTACAGTAAGCCGTTGCGTGTTGTGTATCGATCGGATGAAGATCGATATAAAGCCGGTAAATCTTTAAAAAAAGATTTATCGGATGAATTCATTAAATGATCCATCAAACATAGAAGGTCATTATCTTCTGTGTAGGCTTTCTTTATGTCATCAACTAAGGTTGATGACGGAACACTCGTAGTGAGTGTTGCAACAGTGGGATTATTTTCACTATTGGATTGCACTGCTGACTCAAAATCGGGTCGGCGTGATAACGCATCAGCGACAGCATTCAGTCGTCCTGGTTTATATTCCTAGGAAAAATTATACTCCGCGAAGAAAGACAGCCACCTCGCCATTCTTTGCGAGAGGCGTGGGCTGTCTACGGCCGTGCGTAATGACGCCTGGTCCGTATATACGATGAACGGTCTATCTCCGAGGAGATAGACCTTAAATTTAGTCAGTGCATATTTCATGGCAAGGCGTTTCTTCTCATGCACTCGGTTATTGCGTTCAGCTGGTTGCAGCTGACGCGATTGGTAACTGACGACGCGCTCTGCGCCGTCTGTATAACGCAGAGCCGATTGCAAAATCGCTGGCGTCACAGACCGCATGGAATGATCTGTTTTGATCTGCAATCGCCAAGATGGGCGATTGCATCAAGCTTTGCTTGATACCTTTAAAGGAACGCAGACTTTAAGCGTTCCATAACCATTTCTCGTCTTTTATCAAGAGACGAGAGAGATGAACTTTCATCTCGGCATAATTGCGTGAGTACTTGTGCGAGTACGCCGCTAGCCCAAAGAACTTTCTAAGTCGGTTCACATCGACTGGAACTGGCCAGTCGGTAATTGCCTTGATCTTTTCGGGATCAGGGCGCAAGCCGTGTTTTCCGACGATGCACCCAAGAAATAGTATTCCGCTTGCCGCGAATATACGCTTCTTGAGATTTGCGTACAATGTATGCTTCGTATAAGTGTACGAGCCTGACGAACGTGAGTTTTATGAATTTCCACGTCCGTCTTTCCGTCCATGGCCCGGCTATGGTCGAATTCATCGTCAAAATAACTCGGTGCGAATTTTTGCACCGGTCTCAACAGATTCGTTACGCATCTGTTGAAAGTTGCAGGGGCGTTACTAGGCCCCTGTGGAATTACTAGCCACTCCCAGAGCATCCTACTGGAGTGCTCACGGCTGTGTACGGGATGTCCCCGCTCATGCATAAGGATCTGATTAATCCATCCATCAGATCCATAGACGAAAAGATGGTACTCTTAGACATACCATCTATGATTACGTCTTTTCTAGGTACCGGCGTTTAAGCCGGCACCGTTGCAGCATTCATTTATTGAATGCGTGCACTACCCACCACCCTCCTGTGACTTCGCTCACAGAAGGTCCAAAAGCTATGTGGGGAGGTTGGCTCCCTTACATGGCCCGCTTTTGAACGATCGATAAAGAATTTATCGATCGCAAGTACTTGGTCACGAGGCAGTGGCCACTGCTTCATGACACAGTACTTCGAGCCCAAATTGAGCTCGATCTCATGTCGAGTGCCTATATCCTTAGGCAACTCATACGGAACTGCTTCATGGAATTCATCCCTGTATTCAATAATATCCTTGTTTAAAAGATTTGTCTTAAGTACTCCCAGTGATTGCGCTATCACTGTCTGGTCCTCTACGGTCGGCTCTTTACTCGACCTAGGATTATCTTTTGGACAACCGGTATCTTCCCGAATGTCGCCCGCTAGGCGTGCATTCATGTCTCCATCCACTCGACTTATTCGAGTGGTGGACCTTCGCCGCTGCCTGGGTATTTGCACAGCCGCCGGCAATTGACTCTACAGTGTGATTAGTAATCGCACTGTAATCTTGTGCAGTCGTACTAACGACCGTACCACAATTGAGGCAATCGCACTCACTCGTTGTACATCGACACACTTGTGGACGCTCCAAGACGTTCATCAGATGACAGGCATCTTATTGATCGATGCGGCCAGCTGATTCGTGGGCTCATATTTTCTGAGCCAAGGTAAACCTAGGATGACATCAAATTTGTCATCTAAATCCAGTACGACGAAATCATCATCGTACTGTAAATCTCTTAACGTGTAGTGAAATTTCACTACGCGTTTCATTACTGATATCGATGCGCCTGTCGCTAGACGCACCGTCATCCTCGTTGAATGGATGTCGCGCTCAACATGTTTGAGCCTATGATTCTTTAGCGACTGGCGACGAATAAAGTTATTCAACGCCCCAAAGTCCACTTGGGCTCTATGTGACAATCTTTTGTCACTTTAAATTCAAGGTGATGAGGGATACGGGAGCAGAGGGATACCTCATCGCCAGGTGCAGAGACATATAATGATTGTGTGTCTGGGGCAAACTTTAGTCAAGAGATTTGCAATTTCTCTAGAGGTTGCTAGATCAGTAGGGCCGGGCGCTTCTACCGACCCCGATAGTTTTTTGGCGGTCCGCCTCGCTGTTGCGTTTTCGCAACAACGTCGGACCCTCGACCGTTGCTTTTTTTGGCATTCGGTCCATAAGTACGTACCCCTCGGTACTGGGCGTAGGGCCTTACACTCATGAGCGTAGTGACCTCACTTTTGCAGCGATTGCATCTCTGCAATCGCTTATTGGTC
>NC_090613.1:5094528-5109156 GCF_004359215.1 Bremia lactucae
TTAAGCAAGGCTACCTTCTCTTTCGCCTCGTCAAGTTCATGTTGTATGAACGTGGCGATGGCTGAATGGAGGGCATCTCTGTCCAAACCGGACAGCATGGCCAAGATGGCATCGTTCCCTACGGTCGAACTCATTCGTTCGACCGCACTTCTATCTATGTCACTTAGAAAGGAGTAGCTATCACGCGATCGTGATGCGTACTTCCATTATCATTTAACATGTCCATGTTAGATGATGAAACTCTGGTCCTTGAACGGACTACAAACTGCTACCATGTGGAACGGGCACTACTGACGTGTGCTACTTCAGTACAAGTCCACTTCGCACTATCCCAGTGCGAGTGGTGCCTCGCGTCACTTCACGTACACTAGTACGTGCAGGGGAAGACTCTCTTTTAAAAACTTGCTTTAAAGAGGTTAGTTAAAAACGGTATTTGATATAATTCTGTTTCTATCTATTAATACTAACTTAATTATAAAATAATACGAAACATGTAATAAAATCTTATCTGTCTTCTTCTTTGCGAGCGTCCAGCGCTGACGGGACCACGGAAAAAGTAGATATAAACCGCGGCTATGGCCACAGACATAGCTACTACGGCACAGACATAACGACTACGGCCACAGACAAAAGTACTAGGGCCACAGACATAAAGTAAGCTTGCAACGTGCTAAATTATGATTGGTTTAAATTTCCAAATCAGGTATCCTGACTACAAATCGCGATTTTTTTATTTCTATCGACCATTTTTTGTGACCTATCGGACTGCGGCGTTGCTAGCATGAGCTTCCGCGACGTGTTTTTGCCGTGCTTCTCTCTTTCTCTCTCGCTCTTTTAGCTTATAGAGAACATTCTTGACTGCGCCTGATAATTCCAATACTCTGACTGACTGTGCCGATCCTCACTCAATCTGCTATTTTCTCTAAGTTATCTGATTTCGACTATTAATATTCAATGGACGCTGAGCAGCAGGAAAACAGACAGTTCACTGAGCGTAAGGGCCATGGAAGAACATATCCATAAGATAACGGCTGCACAGGGCTATGGAATTGTCACCAAATCCTCTTACAAGCAAAAAGATGGCAGACAAGCTGTTCACTATAAATGTGATCGTGGAGATTTAGACCGAAACCGTCACAGACTTTCCCAAGTCGAATGGCAAAAGGCAGTGCCCTCATTGACTGCCCTTTCAAAAGAGTTAGGTCTGAAGCAAAAGGTAAGCTATGCAATATTCTTGAGTAAATTTACTGTTTCCATGGGTGCTTTCAACTGCTAACGCACTTTAATTAGCAAACACCACAGGTTCTAGACGAGACGGAAGTTGCGCGAACAAAAGGAAGGCCTAGCACAAGCAACAACACCTCTACGCAACGAGACCCGTCACATTTTTAATATATAGAGGAGATAACTTCAAAGAAAGGAAGGTTCCAAAATGTAGTGCTTGCCATCAAACAGGACATCGACGTACTTTCGTAGCGTGCCCTGTAAATGTTCAAGCTCGAAATTAATCTCTTTCAGCAGCCGGACCCTCCCGAACATCACCAACAAGCACAAATCCATCGGATTTATGAAGAGATATATAGAAAAAGAAGTTAGCTATCCTGGGTTTCAAAGTTAAAAAATATCGGTTGATAGAAATAAAAAATTCGGTCGATAGAAATAAAAAAATCGCGATTTGTATTGTCACGATACCTGATTTGGAAATTTTAACCAATGATAATTTAGCATTTTGTACGTTTATGTCTGTGGCCTTAGTACTTTTGTCTGTGGCCGTAGTAGTTATGTCTGTGGCCATAGCCGCGGCCTAGATATAATGGTTTATGTCTCTCTACAAATGAATAAGCTTTTAGAATATTACCATGTAAAGTAGTATTCTCCAAATATTATCTACTTTCCTAAACGCACCCCACCCCCATAAATTTCCAGCCAATCAACTTTTGTAATACATTTTGGCCTGAACCGATACATACAAATCATTGACATTTAAATGACAAAGGCACATACACAGTGGTACAGAAATATTGTCGCGTGCTACATTTTTACTGCTGCGAAAGTGTAACGGGGTGTATCATTACATGAAATTAACACTTAAAGGTTGCTTATTAATACATTATCAGAAATGTAATTAATATGTGGAGAATATTACTAACATGGTAATATTCTAAAAGCTTATCCATTGGTAGATATAGACCATTATATCTACTTTCTCTGCGGTCCAGTCAGTGCTGGACGCGCGCAAAGAGAAAGACAGATAAGACTTTTAGTACATGTTTTGTATTAGTTTATAATTTAGTTAGTATTAGGTAGATAGACAAGAAGAACTTCATTATATTAATACAGTTTTTATTTAACCCTCTTTAAGGCAAGTTTTTTTAAGACAAGACTTCCTCTGCAGGTACTAGTGTACGTGAAGTGACGTGAGGCACCACTCGCACTGAGGCAGTGCGAAGTGGACTTGTACTGCAGCAGTACAAGTCGGCAGTGCCGCGTTACACCTGGTAGCACTTTGTAGTCCGTCCAAGGACCACAGTCCCATCATCTAACATAGACATGTTAAATGATAATGGAAGTACGCATCACGATCGCGTGATAGCTACTCCTTTCTAAGTGACATAAATAGAAGTGCGGTCGAACGAATGAGTTCGACCGTAGGGAACGATGCCATCTTGGCCATGCTGTCCGGTTTGGACAGAGATGCCCTCCGTTCAGCCATCGCCACGTTCATACAACATGAACTTGACGAGGCGAAAGAGAAGGTAGCCTTGCTTAATCAGCAAGGCTCTCGCCAGGCAGAACTGTTGAGGTTACAACAGGTACAGACCCCTGTACCTCGGATGACGCACAGGTGTCGTCCCGAAACTTTTAAAAATTGACATCTCTAAGTATAGGGGAGTCGAAGACGACTCCCTATTGAGATGGTTTGTCGATGCCATAAGGGCTCGTCACATCGTCGACGAGCAAATGCAATTCGCATTTGCTCAATCAAATTTGGCAGGTCGTGCCAAAACATGGGCATTAGGCCTTAAGATGCGCGAACCATATGTTTTGGGTCACTAGAGGCTTTTAAAGCCCGGCTAAAACAGACGTTTGAACCGCCAAGGGCTGAGTTCAGAGCTCGATCAGAGCTTCTGAAACTCAAACAAGGCAAGCGTGATGTGCACACTTATGCCCAGCACATACGACTCTTAGCGAGTTGTATTACAAACAATCCAGTCCATGAACACACGTTGATTACGGTGTTCATGCAAGATCTTACAGATGACCCTGTAAAGACCCACCTGTTCCGCTTGGAACTGGATACGCTTGAAGAAGCAATATCCGTTGCGGAACAGGAGGATTTTAGCTTGAGACAGGCTCAAGCTATTTCGTCATCGTATCGTCCTCCAAGACGACACGAGCTAGGAGGTCCAGAACCGATGGACCTCTCTTATGTTGAAAGCGAGAATCCTCGTTTTTCGAACAATAAGCGATTGCATTATGGACCGAATGACAAAAAGGGCAACGGTCGCGGGTCCGACGTTGTTGCGAAATCGCAACACCGAGGCGGACCGCCAAAAAGCGGTCGGGGTCAGTAGGGGCGCAACGCCCTACTGATCCAGCAACCTCAAGAGAATTTGTGTATCCCTTGACTAAAGTTGCTCCAGACACACAATCATTATGTGCCTCTGCACCAGGTGATGAGGGATACCTCATCAACCTCAACTTCTGCGTGTTGAGAGTCTTGCTGATTAAGCAAGGCTACCTTCTCCTTCGCCTCGTCAAGTTCATGTTGTATGGACTTGGCGATGGCTGAATGGAGGGCATCTCTGTCCGAAATCGGACAGCATGGCCAAGATGGCATCGTTCCCTACGCTCGAACTCATTCGTTCGACCGCACTCCTTTCTATGTCACTTAGAAAGGAGTAGCTATCACGCGAAACGTGATGCGTATTTTCATTTCATCTAACATGTTCATGTTAGATGATTGGAACTGTGGTCCTTGGACGGACTACAAAGTGCTACCAGGTGTAACGGGCTACTGCAGACCTGTACTGCTCTAGTACAAGTCCACTTCGCACTGCCTCAGTGCGAGTGGTGCCTCACGTCACTTCACGTACACTAGTACGTGCAGAAGAAGTCTTTTCTTTAAAACACTTGCTTTAAAGAGGGTTAATTAAAAACTGTATCAATATAATTAAGTTCTTCTTGTCTACCTACTTAAAACTAACTTAATTATAAACTTTTACAAAATATGTACTAAAAGTCTTATCTGTCTTTCTCTTTGCGCGCGTCCAGCGCTGACTGAACCGCGAAGAAAGTAGATATAATGGTTTATGTCTCTCTACAAATGAATAAGCTTTTAGAATATTACCATGTAAAGTAGTATTCTCCAAATATTATCTACTTTCCTAAACGCACCCCACCCCCATAAATTTCCAGCCAATCAACTTTTGTAATACATTTTGGCCTGAACCGATACATACAAATCATTGACATTTAAATGACAAAGGCACATACACAGTGGTACAGAAATATTGTCGCGTGCTACATTTTTACTGCTGCGAAAGTGTAACGGGGTGTATCATTACATGAAATTAACACTTAAAGGTTGCTTATTAATACATTATCAGAAATGTAATTAATATGTGGAGAATATTACTAACATGGTAATATTCTAAAAGCTTATCCATTGGTAGATATAGACCATTATATCTACTTTCTCTGCGGTCCAGTCAGTGCTGGACGCGCGCAAAGAGAAAGACAGATAAGACTTTAAGTACATGTTTTGTATTAGTTTATAATTTAGTTAGTATTAGGTAGATAGACAAGAAGAACTTCATTATATTAATACAGTTTTTATTTAACCCTCTTTAAGGCAAGTGTTTTAAAGACAAGACTTCCTCTGCAGGTACTAGTGTACGTGAAGTGACGTGAGGCACCACTCGCACTGAGGCAGTGCGAAGTGGACTTGTACTGCAGCAGTACAAGTCGGCAGTGCCGCGTTACACCTGGTAGCACTTTGTAGTCCGTCCAAGGACCACAGCATCTAACATAGACATGTTAGATAATAATGGGAATACGCATCACGATCGCGTGATAGCTACTCCTTTCTAAGTGACATAGATAGAAGTGCGGTCGAACGAATGAGTTCGACCGTAGGGAACGATGCCATCTTGGCCACGCTGTCCGGTTTGGACAGAGATGCCCTCCATTCAGCCATCGCCACGTTCATACAACATGAACTTGACGAGGCGAAAGAGAAGGTAGCCTTGGTTAATCAGCAAGGCTCTCGACAGGCAGAACTGTTGAGGTTACAACAGGTACAGACCCCTGTACCTGGGATGACGCACACGCGTCGTCCCGAAACTTTTTAAAATTGACATCTCTAAGTATAGGGGAGTCGAAGAAGACTCCCTATTGAGATGGTTTGTCGAGTTGGACGATGCCATAAGGGCTCGTCACATCGTCGACGAGCAAGTGCAATTCGCATTTGCTCAATCAAATTTGGCAGGTCGTGCCAAAACATGGGCATTGGGCCTTAAGTTGCGCGACCCATACGTCTTTGGGTCGCTAGAGGCCTTTAAAACCCGGCTCAAACAGACTTTTGAAACGCCAAGGGCTGAGTTCGGAGCTCGATCAGAGCTTCTGAAACTCAAAGAAGGCAAGCGGGATGTCCACTCTTATGCCCAGCTCTTAGCGAGTTGTATTACAAACAATCCAGTCCATGAACACACTTTATTACGGTGTTCATGCAAGATCTTACAGATGACCCTGTTAAGACCCACCTGTTCCGCTTGGAACTGGATACGCTTGAAGAAGCAGTATCCGTTGCGAAACAGGAGGACTTTAGCTTCCGACAGGCTCAAGCTAGCTCGTTATCATATCGTCCTCCAAGACGACACGAACTGGGAGGTCCAGAACCTATGGACCTCTCCTATGTCGAAAGCGAGAAACCTCGCTTTTCAAACAACAAGCGATTGCAGAAATGCAATCGCTCTCAAAAGTTAGGACACTACACTCATGAGTGTAGCGCTCCACGCCTAGTACCGAGAGGTACTGAACGTAATTATGGACCAAATGTCAAAAAGGTCAACGGTCACGGGTCGGACGATGTTGCGAAATCGCAACAGCGAGGCGGACCGCCAAAAAAAAGTCGGGGTCAGTAGGGGCGCAACGCCCTACTGATCCAGCAATCTCAAGAGAATTTGCAAATCTCTTGACTAAAGTTGCTCCGGACACCTCATCACCTTGGAATTAAAAGTTGGATGCGCGCAAAGAGTTGACAGATAAAATCTTATGCATTTTTGTATTAGTTTATAATTTAGTTAGTATTAAATAGATAGAAACAGAAGAACTTAATTATATTAAAAACAATTTTTGATTAACCCTCTTTAAAGCAAGTGTTTTCAAGAGAGTCTTCCTCTGTACGTACTAGTGTACGTGAAGTGATGTGAGGCACCACTCGCACTGAGGCAGTGCGAAGTGGACTTGTACTGAAGCACTGCAAGTCAGGAGTGCCCCGTTACACTGGAGGCGCGCTCTATATTTAAAAGCAAATTTTACGCCGACCATAAAGTGCTCAAGCGCCCTTTGTATAATCAAAAGGTTTTGTAGGCTGCGATTGGTTGGATTAATTGTCTGTGGCCGTTGTAGTTTGTCTGTGGCCGAAGTATTAATGTCTGTGGCTGTAGTATTAATGTCTGTGGCCACAGCGACTGCCTAAATTATAATAAAGTAACAGGACCCCCTTTATATCACTCCACTTAACCAACACTCACCATAGTGACATATGTAGAGTGACATAGAGTACTATGTTGTCTGGCTCTGTAAGGGTTCACTTGTTGGTTTCTTTAATTCCAACCTTTGTGCGTGGTGACTAAATCCGTGCGTGTCGACTTTAAGGTGGCAAATTTGGCAGCTACATGACGAAGTGCAACTGCTGAAAAATACAACAGTGAACGCTCTACTGCGGAAACCACTCGCATCCAATTACGATAGGAGGCGTTTTGTATGAGTCGGATGAAATGTCCTACTCAAACTCATCTGCAATGTCATTTCACCCGGGGACGATGCTGCCAAACCATTGAGTCATATCGTAACAACTAGAGGGTTGTTTGCAAATTTGTTCAATTCGTCCGTTGCTCTTGTTGCGGAGTCTTCCTGTGACGACTACCTGGCAACCGGTGGCGGATTGGGTAAATGTAACGGGCTAAAGTTGCCCCTATGTTACACAGTCCCCGTTAAGTACACTTGGTGTACTTAAGGGGATGGTCAATTACTAAATAATAGTAATTAGACCCAACACTCGGGTGTGGTGCACATTTGTGACCAACCCTTGTGGATGGGATGCACATGGATGCATTCACATTAGGAGGGGTGACGCCCAGCATCATCCGTGATGACGGCTAGCGTCATCCGTTACGCGAGGTATCTATAAAGATACGCTCGCAATACATATTAAATGATATCTATAGAGATAACATTTTAATTGGTAAAAATAGGTATTTGTATTTAATTCTATTAAATATAAATCAGTCTGAAAACTACTTCCTACTTGGTAAGTGCGCACGAGGAGACGGATTACCGCTCCCGTGACGACACTTAACCAGAGTTCTTAGCGGTGAGGTCGCTAACGCGCCCACCACAACTGCCTCACTGCACGCAAGAGAAGCAGGTTTATTCGCTTCCTCGCTGTGCTAGGGTGTGTGCCTAAGTAGAGCGTGGCCGCATTACGACGTGCCCGCCTACAGTAAACGAGATGGAGTTTTGGCTGGAAGCCCTTTTATCATTGCCGAAATGGTGACGGACTAGGCCCAGTACGCGGAGGCCTCCCCCCCCCCGTCATGAGCGGCGCCGCTCCGATAATGGTGACGATGTCGGTGATGTAAACATGCATCACCAGGAACGAAGTGGTGACAAAGATCACTTTGAAAGAAATAATTGCTCAAATGCTAGAATTATTCAAAGTGCGACGGACCAATACTTTTCGCACCCTTGTTTTTTGTGGCGTCTATTAATACATTCGCTTTTCAGTAATTGACAGTCATCTATTTTATTGAAATCACTGATGGACAATGATAGTCATCGATTCTCGAAAAAACACTTTATTTATCTTTTACATTAATTAAAATACATGAAATCTCATCTTTAAAAGATGAAGTTGCTCGATTCTTAGCTGTACCTTGATATAGTAGATGCACAAAATAAAAGCAACGATAAAAGCCGTCACTGCAGTGACACCACAAGTACGAGTGAGACAGCAAAATGTGCAAATTCGTAAAGCATCTGCAATAATCACATAAGCAATTAAAATATTGTGCTTGTAAACGAGACTCGAATCGTACCTTCGGGGCAAAGACACTCCAAATAAACAAGTGAAACCGCATAAAGTACACCACAATACTATAAATTGTGGTATGCAACAATAAAGTCAAAACATTTTTAACGAATAAGACATTCCGAAAGACACGTACGCATAGACTGTAAATCGAAGTGTCTGATAAGTGAAGATTACGAGACATGCTGTCTGTATCGTCCTGGAATTGATCAATTTTGTGACAGGTTTTGCATTCAACCATTGGTATAGATTCACGAAGCACACAAGCGGACCGGAGAAAACGCTGACAAAAGTTAGCGCTCCAACTAATGTCTGTGAATACGACGAAATACCGTGATAGGACTGGCTGATATCAATAGTAGTCACCAGATGTGAATTTCCAAGTGCAAAGAACGCTGCTTGTGATAGCCACACCCCAAGCCCCGCTAAAATAATACTACGATGCTGAAATGCACTGTCATGTGCCCGATCAAGAAACTTTGCTGCGAATTCCAATTGCAAACAAAGGAGACAAAGCGTCTGAAAATTTGTGTCCCTTTGAAGCAATAGTACCAAAAGCCAAATAACCATTTCTAAAATCGAATGCCGCAAACCTTGCCTAGCTGAGGCCGTCAGAAATGCAAGAAAACAAACAATTGCGTACACGACGCGAGCACATGTATCAGTATCCAGTGAGACCCGTCTTGTCCAGTCATTTGCAGTGTCTTGCACAAAAGTGATTTTTTCTGGAAGCTCCTTGACTCCAACGCATGCCAGCATTCCAACTGCGAATAGTAGTATACTGCTGATGGCAACAAAGACTTGTAAGATAGCAACTTCACGATATGCTGCTTTAGTGTGCGAAACTGCTTTTCGGAGGACAATACCACATATTGCTAATACGCAGACACGTATCGAAAGTATATATGTCGGCAAAATAGGAGCTGTTGATAGTATTGACACGGAGTCGTCCGTAGCAAATTCACTCCCTGGCACATTGGTGTCTAGTTTAAGTCCATTCAGTCGCCAAAAATTTATAATTTGGTTGCGTGCTCGAAGCGTGCGTGTAAAAACCAGTAAAACTATCACCAATCCGACCGAATACAACGCTTCATACGACTTTTGTATTTGTATCGAAGCAATTCCGATCGCAATTAGCAGCGAAGTTGTCATGAAAAATGTTGTAGCGTGCTCATTCTCAATTGAAGAGCTTGACGATAGACTCGCGATTTGCAAAATGCTGTTAACACCAAGCACTACAACGTGAATGTTTCTCAGAAATGGCTCTGATTTTTTCTGGAGCGCTCGAGCAAGCATTTCCAAGGCAGCAATTAGGCTGACAACAAGAAATGCTAAGCCCAATAAAAACACAGTCACGTTGTACTCGGACCCATCACTTTGAGTGACTATAGCTTGCATAATTTCACAGGCTCTTTCTACTTCTTTTGCAGCATGTTGATCAAATAAATCCATATCACTATCGTCTCGTAGACTTTTGCGTAGCAAGTCTAGCGGCACATGAAATTCGTCGTCAAACTTTTTTAATGCTGTGGCATGAAACTTGATGGTGGCAAGAGCATGCAGTTGTTGAAAATTGCGATATAATGCATGCCAATATGATGAATTAGATAGTGCATTGGCCTCAAATGAAGCACGAACAACATCCTCTAAGAGTAGTCCTGTACTATACGGCGGAATGGGGAGGCCATACAGCGACGAAATCGTTGGTACTAAGTCCACTTGATTGCGCTTCTGCCGATAATTATTGTCACGTAAAGGGTGAAGTGGCTTCCCATCGCCACGCATAAACATCAACAATGCCGACGACTCTTCTACCGTAGCTCCACCGTGGTTTCCAACCTCTGACATACCATGATCGCTGCACAAAAGAATTAGCGACGCTCGGGCGGACTTATCTTTTTGCATTCTTAAAGCATCTTGAGCCTGTAGTGATTCTAATACCAATTGAACAATTTTGTCCATCTCTTGCAATTTTTTTTCCATTAATAACGACCGCGGTCCACGTAGGTGTCCCACATGATCCAATCCTAGATAATGCAAAACCAGCACGTCCCAATCCTGGCTCTTGTGATTGTGTATGGCTGGGTCTAATTCTTCTCTTAAATGCCTCGTAACATTGTCGTCAACTTCTTTGGTGTCTCTGGTATAAAAACCCGACGTGCCATCCGAACGTAGAAATGTATTTGGAAATAGTTTGAGCCACGTATCGTCGCCATAAAAAACAATGCGCTTGCCTTTTGCCGTCAGCATCGACAGCAGATTAGCATTTTCATCAATTGCTACAGAGTTAAAGTTCTTGAGAATGTCAATAAATGCTGGAGCTTTACCAGTCACGAGCGCTTTGAGGCGAGGCATTGTCACGGTGGGAACATTGGCATGTGCGACGTAGCCTAGAGCCCTGCCGGACGTCACAAGACTGCTGGTGAATGGCATGTCAATGTTTAGCTCTTTCTTGGAAAAGACGTGAGTTATATCATCATCCTTACGCATTGCAGCGCTTCCTAACACCATGTCTGCCCGGAGAGCGTCGATCAACACGATGACGAGGCGATCGTAAGCAGCATCCAATTTCTGCGGACGATCAAATTGAGCATTCGATTTGTTTAAAGAATCAGCTGTCGCACTTTGAAAGAAGACTTCGTTAAGGCGCAGTAGACCGCTTGAGCACAGGTATGCCCCTAGACCGGCGCATAAACATAGAAGTCGCAGCGTCATGACTGGCCGAAAATGATAGCCCCTGAAGTATTGTTACATAAAACAATTATGGTACTTTCGAGGCAATTTTTTAATATTATGGGGTATTTTTATGAAAAGTTACCATTGGCAACACGGCGATCCATTGCCGTGGGATCATCGAAACCAAAGCGCGTGCGTAGCACATTGTAACGGCAGAGCGCGTCATCAATATTAATATACGTCCCTTGAAGATGACGTATGCCGTCCGAGCACGACGTGAATTCTTTCCTTCCATGCAAAAGTCGGCGTTGATTACAAAGAACGGTGTCACCCTGCTGAAGCCTGAACTCATAGCGATGCTTGCCGCCTTCTACAAGCTCGTGAAAGACACAGTATGCATCGTAATAGGGCATGACATCCTCGAATGAAACTCTTAGCGGTCCTTCGAATGGAGGGCTCCAGTGCACCGCAATTACCTCTTCACGATGGTTAAGCTGGATGTGAGGGCGCTGGTACTCCATTATTGTCGCATTTGTACGGGTCAAATGGTGCTTTTTGAAAGTTGCGGGCACACGTGTGAATGTAGCAAAGTGCTCGGGGTAAATGCGACGGAATTCGTCGGCTACAGCAAAAACATCCACAAACGTCGACTCCCCGCCTTTGACCGACGGGTCATATCGTAGTGCATGCAGGAATTGAAATCCTGGAGGGGACTCATAATATGCAAGATCCACGTGGCTTTTTAAGTAAACAGAAGTATATGCGATATTCACCTAAAAAGAGATGCAACATGTTAAGTAAGGCAGACTATTTAGAAGCTATACAATACTTACGGGCGTTGGCTCTGCCATTACATCGAAGACGTCACCATACTGAAGCCTATACGATAAAATGAGAAATTTTAGACAAACTGCCACTAGAGGTTATGTAATATTATACATACGTACGAGTGAGATACGGGTGCGATACGCTCTGCGAGTAATTTCACAGCCCCTGAAATCAATGGAGTATTGCGAATGACGGTTAAGCCATTTTCCACGACCTGGCGGAGCGCTTCATATAGTCCCTCATCATTACTTGTGTCCATGAAATTAGCATACTCCGTCGTGGGTACTGGAGCATCCAGTGCCAATGGGACCGTTGCCATTCTTCGAGCGTGATTATCTAGTGCCCATTCTGAGTAGCTGTTTGCAAGCAGCCACGCACAGGAGAAGCTGGACTCGTGGTGGTCGTTCCATACGATATTAAGCGTATCCCCTTTTACTGCAAAGTACAACCACATTAGCGCAAATGAAGATACAATGCCGATCAGAACTCCTTACCGAAAACTTTATCAATATCTAGCCCACTTTTATTTACCTCGGAGCAATTTGTCAGCCGCTGTCCTGTCGGATGGCCACATTGAGGGCACAAACACCACGTTCGAAGATGCAACAAGTGATATTTGCTCATTTTGCCATCTTGCCAACGTAGTATTATAAACTCGCGGTGACGCACATCTACTCCATGAAGCTACTCGAAAAAAGTCCGTCAATTCTCTCGTCTTACAATGTAGGAACGCAGCTAGAAAGCTACCACCTTCTTAGTGATTGGCATTGGCTTGTTATGACTGCCTCTAGTCACATCGGAAAATTGACGCGATTTGCTCGTGTTAGCTTCGTAGGCAGCTGCGATAAATGGTTAAGCACTTTTAATCAAAACGATCACAGACGACTGGAAACGAACCTTTGCGCATCCAGCGTCGCTGCGGAAAGATTTGTGCCACAATTTGAAACGGTGAAATCAACAAGGAAGTAGTACGAGGTCCGACCAAAGCTAAACGGCGCATGGCGAAGACGTAGATTCAATAAAGCGAAAAAGGATTTTCAAGAACCCGGACACCTGAAATATTCTACGATCTCAAAATTATTTCGAATAGTCGGCTTTTAATGCAAGAGAATTGTGTTCATACGTGCAGAAGTATCGTGTTTATTAACAGGGAAAAGTACCAAAATACCCCTGACAAATGCAGAAAAGACGGAAATACCCCTGTACTTTTATAAATGACCAAAATGCCCCTGGCTCTTACTACGCTTTGGGAAAAGAGATTTGCCAGTATTTGATGCCTGATATATAGCCTGAGGCATTGGTCATTTGTGTCTTTCGGGAATATTGCCAATTTTGAAACCTGTGTATGCTTCGCCTTTTTTAGGAACGGTCGGATCTGGACGCGGGTGGGTGCAAAAGATGCGGAAACGTTAGTAGATCACAAATTAGTAAAAATATTTAAGGAATACACCATGGGTTGTTGAATATTTTGAATATTTCGGAAGTTTTGGAGTGTGGGCGTGTGCAATGGCCAAGATCACTTTTGATAAAAATGAGTGAAGGTTACCCCAGCATAGAGCTCACCTTCCCGGTTCTGCGCAAGCACCACGATGGTAATAGCAACCATTACATAGTCTCTCCAGATGGCTTCCACGGAAAGGCATCTGGAAAGAGTAGTTTGGCATTACATCTAGTTCCAACAGGTGTAACGGGCTAGAGTTGCCCTAATGTTACACAGTCCCCATTAAGTACATTTGGTACTTAAGGGGATGGTCAATTACTAAATAATAGTAATTAGACCCAACACTCGGGTGTGGTGCACATTTGTGACCAACCCTTGTGGATGTGATGCACATGGGTGCATTCACATTAGGAGGGATGACGCCCAGCGTCATCCATGATGACGGCTAGCGTCATCAGTTACGCGAGGTATCTATAAAGATACGCTCGCAATACATATTAAATGATATCTATAGAGATATCATTTTAATTAGTAAAAATAGGTATTTATATTTAATTCTATTAAATATAAATCAGTCTGAAATTTACTACCTACTTGGTAAGTGCGCACAGGGAGACGGATTACCGCTCCCGTGACGTCACTTTACCAGAGTTCTTAGTGTGTTGGGTGAGGTCGCTTGCGCGCCCACCACAACTACCTCACTGCACGCAAGAGAAGCAGGTGCAAACCGCTTCCTCGCTGTGCTAGGGTGTGTGCTAAGTAGAGCGTGGCCGCATTACGACGTGCCCGCCTACACATCGCTTCAACAAGTGCTGTGCTGATCTAGGTATTATCCACCAGACAACCATGCCGTACAATCCTCAACAAAACGACTTAGCAGAGAGGATAAATCGAACTCTTGTCGAGATGGCCCGCTTAATGTTATTACATAAAAATGATCATTCTTGGTGGGGTGAGGCGATTATGGCGGCTGTCTAAACCATCAATCGAATATTGAAAATGCGCCACCCAACACTAGTCCATTTGAAACTCTGTACGGACCAAAGCCAGACTGAAATCATTTCGTGTCTTTAATTCGACTGGATATCTACGAGTAACGGATTGCAAGTGAACTAAATGAGGCAGCTAGGCAAGCAAGTGCATTGTTTCTTTAGTATTTGGAAACTTTAAAGGCGAACTAAGCGTGGGAGCTGGCGAGTGAACAATTGGTCATGACTAGGTCCGTTACATTAAACGAGAGACCTCCTTCGCAGTACAAAGATGTTGTTGTTTTAAGTGAACCTATTGCTCAATGCAAACATTTTCATGATGAAGCAGACGAAGTGAAGATGGAAGTACCTGATTCGGGTAAGGACCAATAGGTTGA
>NC_090613.1:5110838-5127299 GCF_004359215.1 Bremia lactucae
TTAATTCTATTAAATATAAATCAGTCTGAAAATTACTACCTACTTGGGAAGTGCGCACGAGGAGACGGATTACCGCTCCCGTGACGTCACTTCACCAGAGTTCTCAGTGTGTTGGGTGAGGTCGCTTGCGCGCCCACCACAACTACCTCACTGCACGCAAGAGAAGCAGGTGCAAACCGCTTCCTTGCTGTGCTAGGGTGTGTGCTTAAGTAGAGCGTGGCCGCATTACGACGTGCCCGCCAACAAATACAGTTTTCATTTTACCCTCTTTAAGCTAGTTACCTTAAAGAGAAGTCTTCCTCTGCACGTACTAGTGTACGTGAAATAACGTAAGGCTCCACTCGCAACTGAAGCAGTGCGAAGTGGACTTATACTAAAACAGTACAAGTCGTAGTGCCCCGTTTAAGTGGGTGTTTTCTCTGAGCTTTTGGGAGCTTTCTCTGGGTGTTGTCAAAGTGATTCTGTTGGGAAGCATCAAAGGGAGGGCGAACCCATAATTCTCCTATTTTTATTAGCACATAATTTATTTCGCAAAATAAGTGCCATTTGGCTGGGAGATCAACCAGAACTCCAATCATTGCGTCAATATGAGATACTTCATTACGAACATGTTTATTTTATTTTACTTTACAACTAAAACAATAAAACCTGGAAGGATTGACAAAGCTTTAAAGTGTCGCAAAATAATTTGCTGCCTAAAAGCTTTGGCACCCTAAAGCGCCTTTCGTAGCTCATACATTAAATTAAACTTCAAAAAGTCTCATGACGCCATCACGCAGCAATTGTCGCAACGACCAACCTGTTGGGCGATTATGTCCATCATCTGAATGGCGCCAGGACCAAAAAATCCACCCCGAGTGTGCTTTGCTGAAGATTTCAAGTTGCGCCGATGCAAACTGCTGCAGTCCGTGGCGGTCTTCACACGGAAACGCACAACTTTGAGCCCCAAGACTCCACTCGTCAATGAGTAGCCAATTACCACCCCACGACGAAATTTGATCGCCATAGCGATGCACGGCTTGTAGCACTTGCTTTCGGTTCTGACCTTCGTAGCCCCAAAGGAAATACGGATGCCACTCGTGCCATACATTATAATAATTCGGGTATCGCATAAAGTCTTCCATAAACGGCGGGCATTGTTCAGTCAGCAATGGTGCTACAGTCAGTACACAGTCGTTGCCCGTCGCTCGGATTTCAGAATAGGCCCGCTCGTAGTAGGTACGAAGCACATGCGGATCGGTTGGGTGTTCAGGTTCATTAAGCAGACCAACGCCTAAAAAAGACGGACAATAGCGGTAACGGGAAGCCAAAAATCCTGCTAAATACACTGTGTTGTCGACATTCTCCGGATACTGGCTCCAATATTTAGCACCGCTATCCACTGCAGCACTATGGTCGCGGCCATTCTGAGATCCTTTTGCTGCGTGAATGTCCACAATCACGGCCATATCGTGGTTTATACACCAATTATTAACCAGCTCATCGAGATACAACAATGCACGAGGGGCGAATACCGTCCATTCCTGCTTGTTGGGGAAATCTGTTGGGTCAAAGCCCATGATCCAGTAGCCCACAGGCACTCGCACTGTATTAAGACCAAACCGTTTCATCTCGGCAATATCATACTCGGTGATCCACGTGCGCCGATGTTGCCCAAAACGCCGGTCACCTTCGTCATGGCCCAAAAATTTCATGGTCGCGAATTCTCCTTGATCTTTGATTTCATCTGGAACGCCATGCCATATGCAGGAGTCCCATGTCATCCAATGCTCGGCGACAAGCCATCCGCCAAGATTAACACCTCGGCACGGAAGATCTCCGCGGCGCAGTCGGGCTTGGAGCGAATCGGATGCAGCACATGACATCGTTAATGGCTCGGCAAATTTCAAGAACGACTAAACCCTATCCATTTGAGAATGGCTCAATATCAACGGGAAAGAAGAGAGTTTCAAGTCTTCTCTTTGTAAAGGAATAAATAACTTACAATATTTTTTTTTGAAGTGCCCTTTCAGTTTTTGGCAGAATATTTATCATATGTCAAAGAGTGTATCTTAATTAGATAAACTCGATATTCTCTATGTATATTTGTTGTAACGGGGCACCCTTTGCTAGTACCGATAACAGTACAAGTCAACCTACACTGATTACAGAGAAGGTGGTGTAATGGGGCACACTTCGGTTGGTGAAGTGTTGTTGTGGTACATTTATTTTATGGGTAAATTACGCTTTTATTATATTTAAAATAGTGGCTGACTAAATTCCCATTTATTATGGGTAACATATGTGGTAGCTCAGTTTCCTTTTGATCTTAAAGCGTCTAGTACCTTCCTTAGGCTTGCGCATTGATCTGTGGGAGACAGATTCCTTTCTAAGGTATATACTCTCGGACACTAGTTGCCACTTGGTTCTACGAACGCCTGAATCCCTTGAACTAGGATTCACTAAGCTTTACAAGCTTGTACGACTCACTGAGTTGTCAAGCTTACTAGTTCTATAAATCTAAGTGACTTTTGAGTCTATAAGTTTTCCTCTGACTTAAGGAGCAAGGTAGCTCTGTCACACCTGGTAGCACTCGTAGTCAATCTACGCCTGTCTTTATGAGAGTAAGCCTCTGGTAAAATGGACTCTTTTCCAGAACTCTCAGGGGCGAAACGCTCAGCGTTCGAGAAGCTCAAAACCTTGTTGGGCTAGAACAAATTGAGTTCATCATGTCCCAGGGGCCAGAGGTTCTGTCTGGATGCAAGGCTTGAAGCCTTTATACGATATGAATCCTTCATGACCGGACAGGTTCAGGATTACCTTGCGGCACCTATGCCAACTCGGTACATCTCCGTACCTGATTCAGAGCCTAAGGCTCGCTCTTTAGTTGTCAATGTGAAGTCATTTGAGGAAAAAGAGGGGGAAAACTTCTCTTTTTGGAGTAAGCAAATGGAGATGCTCGTTGACTCCGCCTTGTTCAAGACCCGGTGCAAAAATCAATTGTAGTTACAGTCTTATGAGGGGTTTCATGAGGGCGTTGCTGTGAAGAGGCAGTTCATAGCGCAACGCGCTGAGATCTGCGTCTTTAAATCTGCTCGCGTTAGCACGCCTGTTTACCGTACAAGCTCTTCGAGCACGTCGGTATCGTCTAATAGACCGGAACCCATGAACTAAGCTTCGTTGAGGAAGGAGAAGAAGCACTTCAAGCTGTGGAACAGCATAAGAACATCCATAGATGTTATAGGTGCGGAAGCACGAAACATTTACGTCCGACCTGCCCCTACGAAATACGCGTAAAGCTCGAAAGAGCAACAATTCCGCCTATCCAGAAATCTGGTACGGTGCACGAAAAAGTCGATACCCTGTAGGTGCGGGGCGTCCTACTGGGGAAGATCAAGGAGGTGCAAGTAATCAGGACCTAGCCCCAATTAGTTCGGTACGCAATGGCACGAAGCGTCAGAGCAAGCTAGCTTGTTAGTCACTCAGGCGACTGTCAAGGGCTTTGACAAGCCATAACCAATTTAATTGACTCAGGAACGTCTTAAAATCATGCTCGACGTTTTTCCCTTGAGGGAAATCAACAATATGTTGAGGCGCTTTAAGCGCATGAAACTGATACAATCACTGTTCGCTTAACGGCTAAGACTCGTGTCACTGTTCCTCAGGTCCCGTTGAACTTAGGTATGATGTTTCTGGACATTGACAGTGTGGAACGCTGTCTCGTCCTTAATTTGGATTCGAGATATGATCTCATCCTTGGTATGGCTTGGCTTGAACGTCATTAGCCATAGATCAATTGGAAGTCTTAGACCTTAGCTGCCACGCGCAATGTTCCTAGCAAAGTTTTGGAGAGTCATGAACCCGCCTTTGCTCGGCAACAAAAGCGCTTTTGGCGCGAATCACTGACTGAATCCGTCAGTATTTTAGACATTGGAATGTCTGAGTCAATAAACTCCATGTTGAAACATTTATTCTGGGCCCGACTCAGAAAAAGGGGGTGAAACGGCACGTACTCCGTTGAGTGACACTCGTTGTAATAATAATTCACCGAATGCTGAAAGTATTGTAGGCTTAAGGCTGGATTTTTAAGCGGGTAACATCCCTGAGATACGTGGAGTGGCACGTCTAAGTCAACCGAGTTTGGTCGGCCCAGGTGTCACCATACTGAGTGTCAGTAGTGACACTATAGGCGGTTCGCCAGAGCATTTCGGGTCAAACCCTTCTATTGCACGTGAAGTGACACGTAAATGGTCACTGCACAAGGAAGTTGAGTTACTTAACTCCTTGTCAGATGTCGGATCAGACGCCAGCTCTGGTATGAAACCAATACAGGCTGAAAAATTCAGGGACGTAAATTTCCCGGCCTCTAAGAGGCGTATTGTCTCTACTCCGAGACAGGAAAGACGCGAAGCGTCTAAGCCCTCACTAAGTGATACGAGCGAGCAATTGGATACGCTTGTAAATGGTAACCGGTAAAATCGAAGGAGAAGATAGCCTTACGGCAATTTCTTCATTACATGCTCTGTTAGAGCTAGACGAAATGCTTATTCATGAGTACGGCCGAGCCTTAAAGGCTGGCGACTTTTTCTGAGATGGTGGTCATTTGACTAACGATTGAGTTAAACTCATCGTCACTTCTGGACTAAGCTGTCCTGGAGGACACAAAAGTTGCGCTTAGTGCGCGTAGTGGATCATCGACTCTTAAAGATCCTACGGATCTATCCTAATCCTTGATTATGGACTTCCAAGATGTGGTATGTATTAGTTCACCATCTGTTTATTCTCGGATAGAGGTGTCCGTCATGAAATTGACTTGGTTCCTGAAGAATGGGCGGATGGGCAGCCTTGAAGATGGCGGCCCTCAACTATGTCGTTGCATACTGACTAACGCATTTTCTATAGTCAAGAAAAATAGTTTAAGCGCATTGCAAATCAATTTACCAAATACCGTTTTACAAGATAGTGGCCTTTACGAAAGGAACAGTGTGACGTCATTGACGATTTCTTCCGTGCTAAGCACAAGGCTGGGATGGTACGAGAGAAAAAAAATTCCCATTCGACACCGACGTTTTGTGTCAAAAAGCCAAATGGTAATTGGCGCATTGTACATGTTTATAATAAGCTTAACACTGCCACTATACCAGCGCAAACCCCCATCAAAACCCCATTTCTAGAAAGGATGTTCTCCAATAAAATATGGTGGACGTGCGATGTACATCGAACATGAATTAGTCGATGGTTAGAACCAAGTGCTCACGGGAGCCAGCAATATCCATCTTACAGTAATTAGCACCCCAAACGCATGCTATGGGAATGGTTGGTTATGCCACAAGGCCTTTCCAACGCTCCGGCGACATGTAATTATCTTGTGACGCAACTGTTCCACCTTCATGGAGGTTATGCACAGCCCTATTTACTGACATTATTGTTCATAGTCGTGTAGAGCAGGGTCGGTCGGATGTGGAAAACCACATCGACCATTTGCGAGTAGTGTTCGAGTGCATGCCCAAAAATAATTTGTATACCAATGCATCTAAATGCATTTTTGGCGCAGAAGAAATTCCCTTCTTAGGGTTGAAGCGAGGCCTTAGAGCGGATACTGCAAAGGTAAAAGCCATAATTGATTGGCCGGTTCCTAAGAATCAAAAGGATTTGCTTAAGTGGTTGGGTCTCACCAATTATTTAAAAAAATATAGCGAAAACTACGCTGATATGGCTAGGCTATTATCTAATCTCCTTAAAAGGATACATAATGCTGGACTAGCACCGAGAATGATGTTTTTAAAGCAATTAAGGATAGTCTTATTCATGCCCCAATTCTGGCTTTACCAAATCCAAATTGGCCTTTCAGTGTCGTAGGCGAGTTTGATGCTAAAAGCGTGAGCGAGGCTCAACGCTTTGTGGATGAGCGATAAGCCATCACAGGAAAAGTATGGCAAGCGCACAGGACAAGCAAAAAGAATGTGCGGACCGAAATGGTCGCAAAAATAATGAACGCTTTAGAGTAGGTGAAAAAGTACTATTAAGTACTGCTACCCTCTCTATGAATGCAATTTCTGTACTACCTGGAGGTACTACGAAGTTGTTGCCACGTTTCATTAGGCCCTTTACGGTGGTAGAAGAGGTTGGAGACCTTAATTATAGGCTCACCCTTCCCGCATATATGAAGACGCACCATGTATATTTACGTGGGTCGTCTGAAACGGTATGTAGACCCAAATGAGGTCACATACCTCCATCCGTTAAGGAGACCGATGGTGACGCCGATTGTGAGTCGAGCGTCGTTCGGGTGAGGGGGACGGAGAAGGCGAAAAACTTTTAGCCGATCGACTCCTTTCAGCACGAAGAAGACTCGGAGGGCGAGGGACATCACGCGAGTAACGCGGATCCCTCAGCATTATCTTCTCCAGAAGGTCCAAGCGAGTCTTTAGGCGTTCGTAACCCTGACGAGCCTTCGCTCGGACATCAGGAAGATCCGAGTTCAGTCGCAAGGCTTGACCCTCGCGATCCACAATACGTCGTTCAGCAGCGCTCAACGCCTGTGACTGAACGGACGAAGGTAAGGCAGCCACGAGTAGGTGGGCGAGGTCGCCACTCCTATTGGACGCCGCCTGTAATGATGGATGCGGTTGGGAAGCAAAGCTTCCTTGTTCTTTGATAAACAGCGCCCGGCTCCCTTTTATTGGTTCAATTTTCTTATTAAACCCACGACACAAACTCTTTTAGCGGCATCACTACCGCACTACCGCCACCACAAACTTGCTACAAATACTTACTCGTCACTTTCTCACTACCATCATCACCACCACACCGCATCACTATGTCGTCTGCAGAAACCACGCTTCTACCACCGCCTCAGTTGGTGTATACCATAGTAGAAGAGGCTACAGAAGCGGTACAGCTATACGCTCGGACAGATATGACTTTATTACATGCTTTGTATTAGTATATAATAAAGTTAGTATTAGGTAGATAGAAACAGAAGAACTTGATTATATTACATACATTTTGCTTGTAACCCTCTCTAAAGCAAGTGTTTTAAAGAGCGTCTTCCACTGCACGTACCAGTGTCCGTGAAGTGACGTGAGGCACCACTCGCACTAAAGCAGTGCGATGTGGACTTGTACTGAAGCACTCCAAGTCGGCAATGCCCCGTTCCACTGCGCCAGTTGAAGTCGATCTTCGTAGGCTGCAGGAAGTAAACCATGCTGAGGCGTCAAACAACCGTAAGCGACAATTACTTGATGGCATCCGAGAATTACGTTGCTTCCCAGTGATCGAGGAGCATCTGCGCATTCGTGGACTAGGTCGGCCAAGTGGATCAACCCAGCGCTTACCATCTGCCTTTGAACGTGTAGAAGCTGCTCCAGCAGAAGCGAAACCAGGACGCACGTGCAGTGTGTGCAAGATGACAGGATATAACGCCCGAACCTGTCGACAACGCGCAGCTACACCCTCCTCACACAGTAGTATACTTCATATAGTGTAGGCGGGCACGTCTTAATGCGGCCACGCTCTACTTAAGCACACACCCTAGCACAGCGAGGAAGCGGTTAGACCGTCTACTCTCGTGTGCCGTGAGGTAGTTGTGGTGGGCGCCTTCGCGGTCTCACCCTACGCACTAAGTACTCTAGTAAAGTGTCGTCACGGGAGCGGTGATCCGACTCCTCGTGCGCACTTACCAAGTAGGAAGTAGTTTTAGACTGATTAATATTTAATCGCATTAAATATAAATACCATTTTTTACTATCAAAAATGTCATCTTTTGTAAAACACTAATATATATTGCGAGCATATGCCAGAAAGAGGGGACTTGGCGTTTCACAATCTTTCCACTCAAAGCAGCTGGAAACGCCAAGCTTACGGACATGTACCGCAATTTTTTGTCAGTCTTGAACTGGACGCTTTTTAGATATCGATCATATTATTGAAAAATAGGACGAGTATTGCTATTTTGTGGCCTGCTAGGACGTATATTGCTATTTTGTGGCCTGCTACCTTTCTAGATATCTCGCGTAACGGATGACGCTAGGCATCATCCCTCGTAATGTGAATACACCTTCGAGCATCACGTACACGGGTTGGTCACAAATGTAAACCACACCCGAGTGGTGGGTCTAATTACTTTATTTAAGTAATCGACCATCCACTTAAGTACACCAAGTGTACTTAACGGGGACTGTGTAACATTAGGGCAACATAAGC
The DNA here is from genome assembly GCF_004359215.1 of Bremia lactucae. NCBI lineage: Eukaryota > Oomycota > Peronosporomycetes > Peronosporales > Peronosporaceae > Bremia > Bremia lactucae. Next base: position 5,119,023 of record NC_090613.1, read on the forward strand.
CCGTTACATATCACCGATGCCCCTTCCATCTAAATGGTCTCGTTTAAATGGGCCAAAAGCGTCGCTCCTAGAGCACAGACGCAAATATGGCGGCTTAAAATCAGGAAAGGCTCAGGGAAATCGCTCAGGCGTAACTTTCCCGATCCCGGTCGTGTTGCGTTTAAATGAAATGACCGACAAATACGAGGCGGAATTCACGCGCCGCATTCATCCGCATTCCGATGCGATAAAACAGCGGTCGCAGCGAATTAATTTCGCCTGCTTGCGTGTGAAAAAAATCATGGGCGGTATTGTACCCCTGTTCTTCTCACAACGCTACTTCTGCAAGTCCATTTGAGAATAGCGAAGTGGCCTCAGCTGGTGCTCCTTTTCATAGACAGCCACCAAGCCGGGCACATCAATACGTAGGGTATCGATCGGTTCCCAAGAGTCAAAACTCTTCGGGTAACCTTTCCATTGGACGAGGATCTGATACCTTTGCCTTACGGAGCGGTGGGCAAGCAACCTTTCAGGGTGGGCGCTCCCGAATGGCGCTCTTCGTCGTTTGAGTTTGTATGAATCCCAAAAAGTAAATAAAAATGATTTCGTTTTGGCATTACGGCAACATTTCTTTATGTACTTTTTGTCAAGAAAGCAAATTGGTTCATTACGCTTTTGTAATTCATTTTGTTGAGGATATATTGATTTTGCTGTTTCCCTTTTAGTTCAACAGCGTCGTATTTTCGGCTGAGCCAACACGGATCCCCTTGTTCGACTGCTCGTATGCATGTGCATGCACGAGTATACGCTGTGCTTTCGGGTGTTCAATAAAAATCTGCAGCTCTGAAATTGCGCGTTCAACGAACCCTTCTTTATTGTTAAGGTGTACATATTTCTCAGCAATATGTTGGTATCGTCGCGTAATTTCGGTCATCTGCAAGACCACCCACACAAAAAAACATTAGACATATCAGTAAATACATTAGCTGTACCACAGGATCTTACCCGAGCTTTAGACGGTGTACGGTAAAAGACTTCCTTTTGCGCATCAATATCTCTGAATGCCTTGGCTAGTGGATCCACCTGTTGCTGTTCCATGTTTTTGTTTTCATCGCCACGAAACATGCGTGAAACGGACGTAGCGACTTCACTAAGCTTACCCATAAAGTTCATCGAGATTTCTTTTGCCTTTTCGGTCTGCTCTGCGCTCAAAAATGGCAGTAATTGTGCCGCCAATCCCGCCGTTGCTTGATCACGCCCACGCTGACGCGGTTTACCAATAATAAGTCTCAGATTGCGAACAATTTCGTCTGTGTGCTGACTCAGAAATGTTCGGCACGGCAGCTGGCGGTCTTTGAAAAAAAACGTTATTGACTTGCCTCCGTGCGGAGTAATGCGTACAATATCCTTGAGATGTATCAGTTCTCCGATATACACATTATCGCTGTCTTTCTGCTCCATCCCAGCATCAGATGACGCAAGCAACGCGATATAACCAGACTGCAACAACATGGGGGTGTTTTTTAATGTCGACGTTCTCGGATCCACCTCCCGACATGAGAAAATGGCTCCACGTGCGTCACTTCTACGCATTCTATTGTAGCTTTGCTCACCATTATAATCACTTTCACCCTTCAAAGCTTTTTTAATTGACGGAGATTTGGCTGGCGATGGGTCCCTCTGTTGTATTTGGTGGAAGAATTCGTGCACCAACATTCTAAGGGTCGTAGACGGACTCCATTTTTGTAATAGCGACAATTTAAGCGTAAAAGTCGGTTCCTTTTCTTCTGCTACAAGTGCTTTACGTTCGCGCAACTCGACAGGGAGGTAGATGGCGCCATAGCGAATTTCCACCTTGGGAGCTTGAAATGGGTACTGCACATGGCCGTCGGCTAGTTTCTTTTCCGAAAAAGGCATAATAACGAGCAAATCCACTCGGGGCACCAGTGATAGAGCAACCGAGCTGTTAATAAAAGGCACGAAACAATAAAACTCGCTCTCGCAAATTCCACGACTTTCGGAAATCTGCGCGCGGTGAAGCGTAGCACCAGAAGGCAAGGCATCAACGACTCGACATTTTTCAATCTCGCGGTGCACACGAGTGGACCAGATATGGCGTTGCCTTTTAGGAGAAGAGCACGCCACAGGCGACAATGACTCCATTAATGTCCCTTAGAAGTGACGTTGGTGAGGATGACATCACTGCAATTTGATTGGGGATAACTCGTCTTACGACAATTAATTGGGTATAATTATGGAACTTCTTAAGTATCTAACTCAAAGTGCTGCAATTTATTGTCGAACAACCACGTGCTTTTCCTGACAGAGCTACTTTTTGCTCGCTTTTATCTTCTCTTTTGCGTCTATCTCCTCCGATAAATCAAGGCCCTGAAACAAGGTGGTCTTGTCATTGCGGAGATGATTTAGCTCGTCGATAATAGACTTAAGCAGATCATTCTTGTCGTCCATCTTTAGACGACCATTGTTCATCATGGAAAGCTTCATAATCTCAAGTGCCTCCTTGTCTGGGTGGTCTACAGGTATCTCCACGTCCATCTGAGGCAACTTGATGTCGTCAATATTCCCCGTGTGGCCCATACGAGCAAAAGCCTCCTCTAAAATCTTGTCCAGCTTTTCCCCACTCGGCGGTTCGCTCGGAATATTTAACATGTCAGTAAATAGATCCGAACCCGTAGTGGCGGGCCAGGATTTGTCCTCCATCATTGCAGCAGGCTCCTCCCATTCATGCTCATATTCTTCTACGTGATCTGGATTAAACTCTCGGTATCCACGCTCACCTGTCGTCTCCATGTACTCGCGGTAAGGATCATACAGGTCGCTACTATCTTCTTCACCGATGTCTTTCGGGTCGCGGCGCCGACTACCCCGAAACTCATCGTCGTTATCATTGCGATGCTTACGAAAAGAAAATCTGCGCACAAGCTGTAGCTGCGAAGAGCAGTTCACGCGAGCCGCGTATTTCGAGGTTGTTCGCATAAGTGCCTGCAACATCATCCCTATCGATCTGTGCCTATGGCCTCTCGTTTGTATACCAATCTCTATCCAATCATGTGTCTTTTGGAAATGAGCGATTCATGTCGCGTTGAATAAATTTGCTCTATTTGTGACACACACTACAGAATCTAATGATGTTGATTTGAGGTTTGACGTGACCGTCACAGAAATGTAGAGCGTTGAAGGACCAACAATAACAATTATTGATAAAGTTGGCCACTGCATGGGCATGACCATTGGGGTTTTGACCATTTGCTCGCCTAGCATACAACGAAGCAATTGTATTTTTTGTATTGAAATCAATGCCATCGAGTTGTCGACATGAACTAACTATTGCGCGTGTCAAGCAGGAAATTAGCAATTTTAGCAGCCGGTCGGTGACACGATTTTTGCATGCTTGTAGCACACAGAGCCATAAAGTCTTGGACTACATACATGACAGTGTTGAGACAAGCTGGACTTTCGCAGCATAACGGAGTCATTATGCAATGAATAGATGTTGATATACCAGTTGCGTAGTTGATAGTGACCTCGAGGTACCAGGCAAACTCCCATGAGAATTGGTTGTTCCGATTAAATACGTCATTCTCAGTAGTGCAATTGATGTGCTATAACAACTTCCAGCCTTCAGAGTAGTGAAAATAATGAAGAAGTAAAATGAATCGCCAAAAACGTTCAGACACAAAGAAATATACCTCACGCGCTTGGCAACTTTAGCGTGACGTGATGCAATTTTATTGCTACGCTACCAAATCCAAAAATTTCTTGTTATTGATCCATTTTTGACAGCATTTTTGCAGTTCGACGGACATGGTCGGAGTTTTTTTTGCGAAGAGGTCGCTCACGCACCTTTATTATTCTTAATACGTTCAATTTGCTCGACTTTGCTCAAGCACATAATTCTTGGAATGGGATTGACCGAGCTTCTCAATAATTGCGCCATCAGCTTTTTTACAAGTACAAGTTGACCTGGCTCCATTTAAGAGCGTAAAAATGAATCTGTTGCGGCAGAATGCCGTCCGCCAAGGGCTAAACAATTCGAGTCGAATCCCAATTTTTTACAAATATATTTCTTGTCTTCTCTCTCTCACTTTTGTGTTAAACCGTCAAAAGGCGATCAATTCGTTGTTGCTCTCGCGTCATGACTTCCTCTCGAAAATACGCAGCTAAAAACTTATTACTGCTTAGGAAACTACGAAACGTTTCGCCACCAATTTCCACCACCTTTACTGGCTGAGTGCATCGCACACTAGTCTGGCGAGTTGCAATCTTGCTGGCTCGAGTTTGGCCAGACACACCCAATGGAAAGTAGTCGCCAGGGTGCAGCTCCTCCACGACGACTCCCTCTGTTGCCTTTAGCACTTCTACTTGACCATCGAGGATAATATAAGCCGAATCACACGGGTCGCCTTCCTTGTAAATAAAATCGCCCTTATTAAAAGTGTGCAATTTAACAGACTCTTTAGCAGCTTCCAAGCACTTGAACAAATGCTGCTGAATGTGGCGATGAGCGGTCTTCTCAAGACGGTGGTTGATCGACTCATACGTTCCTTTAAGGTTAAGATAGTCGTCTGCTACAACTTGCAAGACTTTACACGGTCTGTCGCTTTCTTCAGCACACCGATACGTCGCGATACGTGGAAGAAAGCGTCCATCAGGTCGCACCAATTCGATCTCGCCAAAAAAAGTTCCTTTTGGCAAGCGTCTCAGCTTCATTTCCTCATTTTCTGACGAAATGACCTTAGAATCGATAGGCCCTGGCAACGATGGTCTTGCCGCTGAATCAGCAGAACTTTTAGCGAGTCTATCAGCGATTAAAGCGTCATTTTCAGTCTTTTTCGAAGGCATCGACTTCTTAATGAGATTTTTGCATGATACTTCAACTTCACCATCTAGAAGCAAGTATACGTTGTGAGCACCAGCGTGCCCTTCTCTAATGATAGCCTCTCCTGGACGATACGTGGCTGACCGCAGTGTAGAGATCGTCATTTTCACAGTGTCATAATCAACAGCCTTGACAGACGAAGCATTCTGTTCAGGGTCACCCGTTCCTCCCACAAGCATTTCATTCAACTCGTTGTCACTCAATTGCTTGCCAAAACTTCTACTCACACGCGCAAGGTCACTTTTAGAAATAAATCCCTTTCCTTCCTTATCAAAAAAATGCAATGTAGACAACAACGCATGTGTCTTTTCCGTCAAAGATTCGACACTGGAGCTAAGACCCCATGCAAAACTGCGCTTTATACTTTCCAGTTCTTGATACTCGTCATCGTCGAGGTTCTCAGCCATTGCATCAAGAAGAAGTACTGCCAAGATACTAGCACGTAAACGGCGACGTCCACGCTGGAATTTTTCCAGCAGCTCGACCGAATTCGCCATCGGCTCGCTACTTAGCTGGGCATGATTACGCAGCCAAGGATGCTGTAGCGCTTGCTCGGCATTTAAGCGCTTCTTCGGGTCTATTTCAAGTAATTTTAAAATCAAATCACGGGCCGAGGGCGAAATCGACTGCCATGCAAGAGACTGCGTGCAAAATTGTCCCTTCAAAATACGATTTCGTATCTACAAGCCAAATAGTCAAGTGTCAATTGATTGCAAATGATAATTTTTAGATTTTTATCTTACCTCCTCGTCAGACAAATTGTTATACGTATCAAACGGATGAGCTCCGCACAACAAAATATACAGCACAATGCCCAGAGCAAACATGTCTGACTTTGGTCCAAATTTGATCGCATCGGGCCCAGCTTGCGACTCAAAATCTTCACTTTCATCAATTTCCAAGATGACCTCACCATTCATACGGGCTTTGTGCTGCGCATCTCTACTATTTCTTCGATAAATCAATTCACCATGCTCTAATGTCTCGGGCGCTGCATACGCCGCTGTCCCCATCAAGTGCGAATCATAAAAAAAGCGTTCGCCCATGCGAAAGGACACGCCAAAGTCCACAAGACACATGCGACCTTTGTGCAGCAGTACGTTCTCAGGCTTGATATCTCCATGCACAATGCCTTTCCGATGCAAGTATTGTAATGCATCACATAATTGTCGAATAGTATTGCTCGCCTGTTGTTCAGAGTAGGCACCATTTGCGATCAAATGGTCAAATAATTCGCCATCTTGAGCCAATTCCTGGACAATAAACCAGCAGCAGTCGGTTTCGTACGTGCCTCGAAGTTGCAAGATATTCGGGTGCTGTCCAGCCACGCGAAGCACGTCGACCTCGCTCCAAAATTCACGAGCAGAGGTCTCACTTTTGCTCAGCATCTTTACAGCCACTAGCTCACCAGTGCGCTTGTCAATACCCTTTTGCACGACGCAGTAGCCTCCTTCGCCCACAATTTCGTCCAAAATCTCGTATTCGTCGTGAATATTGCCCCCACATCGAATTTTTTGGGTAATGGTGCTTTCCGTGGCAGCATCTAATTCCTGATCCCATAATGAGATAACGAACAGTAAAGAGCCCATGGCGGCACCCAACGCGGCGATTTTAGACCAACTTTCAGTAGCATCTCTATCTGTACTGCTGCAGCATCGAAATGCCGCTAGCGTAGGCTGGATACTGCTACGTCGATTTTGGGGGCTTGTTGACGTTACCGTCGTACGACTGTCGGTGTACCAGATACGTAATAATTTGCCTCGTCGAAGCAAAGCCAAATTCCTAATTACAATTTGAGATGCTCGCGACATAAGTGGTAAAGTAGCGAGGCGAGTCGGAGAGTAATCAATGATGGGAATTTAAATGATTTGGTGGATTATAACTACTAATTATTTGTACTGAATAAGACTTTATGCCATTTTTGTAAATTTCATTTACTCGGAAATTCCATTTAGAAAAAGGGCTTTTGTTTATAAAATAAGAGAAATTTCATTATATGTCCCTTTTTCATTTTTTTCCACAATATATATTACTTATCAGTGACCAGCCGTCACATCATATTCAAAATATTCGACCTCAACATGTCTGCCGCTTACTCTAAGCCCAACTTCACAATTAATAGCAATGTTGCCAACACCCAGCTTGACATCAATGAAGGTCTCGCCTCTTTAAAAGGGGTGCAGTTTGAGTCGTATGACGAGCATCTGGTGGTTCAGTTTACGTGTGGAGCATGATCGCGTTGGCGATATTAACAGCCTTTTTCCTCGACAGCAAGAAATTAATTCGTTTTGCTCATTCATTTCTAACAAATATTGGATGTGTCTGCTATAATTTTTACCACAAACGCATCAGAATAACGCGCAATAACAAAGCGGACACGGAGGTTTTTCAATGAACGGCCTGACAGTATCTGTAGGCGGGCACTTCGTAATGCGGCAAATCTCTACTTAGACACACACTCTAGCACAGCGAGGAAGCGGTTTAACCTGCTTCTCTTGTGTGCAGTGAGGTAGTTGTGGTGGGCGCGTAAGCGACCTCACCCAACACACTAAGTACTCTGGTTAAGTGTCGTCACGGGAGCGGTAATCCGTCTCCTCGTGCGCACTTCCCAAGTAGGTAGTAATTTTCAGACTGATTTATATTTAATAGAATTAAATATAAATACTTATTTTTACCAATTAAAATGATATCTCTATAGATATCATTTAATATGTATTACGAGCGTATCTTTATAGATACCTCGCGTAACTGATGACGCTAGCCGTCATCATGGATGACGCTGGGCGTCATCCCTCCTAATGTGAATGCGCCCATGTGCATCACATACACAAGGGTTGGTCACAAATGTGCACCACACCCGAGTGTTGGGTCTAATTACTATTATTTAGTAATTGACCATCCCCTTAAGTACCAAATGTACTTAATGGGGACTGTGTAACATTAGGGCAACTCTAGCCCGTTACACCATCCCCCTCTTTAAGAACGAATTTACATTTTTAAATTCGACAAAGAGGAGAGAGGAACTGCGAGCAGCTTTACGCGCCGCTAGTTCACTCGATCACTCTCGCGCACGTGTTTCCATACACGGCGCCCAAGATGCCACCTAAAAGGGGCCACGTTGGTGGGTCGTCTGCGAAGACGCCCACACAACCTCGCACTAAGCGCACGCGCCGCGTTAATTCGCCGGCTGCGTCTAATGCCTTAGTCGGAACGCAGACAGCCACTGCGGCTGTCGCGTTAACAGGGCTAAAGGATCCATCCCACTTTAACAGTGAGGATGTTGATCCGTCGCTCATTGTCGACTACAATGAGTCGACACCGTTGCCGTCACCTCATAGTAGTGATGCGGACAACGAGCTCATGAGGAGTGATGATGCGGCATTATTGCCCATCCAAAC
>NC_090613.1:5137818-5145893 GCF_004359215.1 Bremia lactucae
CCGATGATGTTCGGAGAGGTGGGGAAAATGAGCCCAATCAATATTGAGGCTCATCCTCACGTACACACGCAGAGATGCGGGTCGTGGGAAGGATTTCAGGTGCTACCAAGTGTAGGCGGGACGTCGTAATGCGGCCACGCTCTACTTAGACACACACCCTAGCACAGCGAGGAAGCAGTTGAACCTGCTTCTCTTGCGTGCAGTGAGGTAGTTGTGGTGGGCGCGTAAGCGACCTCACCCAACACACTAAGTATTCTGATTAAATGTCGCCACGGGAGCGGTAATCCGTCTCCTCGTGCGCACTTACCAAGTAGGAAGTAGTTTTCAGACTGATTTATATTTAATAGAACTAAATATAAATACCTAGTCTTACCAATCAAAATTTTATCTCTATAGATAACACTTAATATGAATTGCGAGCATATCTTTCCAGATATCTCGCGTAACGGATGACGCGGGGCGTCATCCCTCCTAACGTGAATGCACCCATGCGCATCACATACACAAGGGTTGGTCACAAATGTGCACCGCACCCGAGTGTTGGGTCTAATTACTATTATTTAGTAATTGACCATCCCGTTAAGTACACCAAGTGTACTTCACGGGGACTGTGTAACATAAGGGCAACTTTAGCCCGTTACAGTATCTGACAAACAAAGCGAAACGAAATTATGGGCCTTCATTGAAATTTAACCAAGCCAATACGACGAGGAGCCTTGAACAAAGCCAATAATAAATTGTCTGAATTCGTTACAGCAATTCTATTCCTTTAGGTCTCTCTTGTTCATTTAATTCCTGCAATACGTGCGGCGCAATTTAATTGCAAATGTCTGCATTTTCAATCGTCGGAGAGCTCGAATTCGTCGTGGGCTGGTCGATTTTAGGCCCCATCGGACAAGAGCGCGTCATCAATCGAATCGGGTGATGAGGACAACGACGTCCGCAATCCTCGCATACGTCGGCCTTGTATCGCGAAGAGGCTTGAACACTATCTTTCGTTGGTACTTAATTCCAGAATTCTAAAAGGCGAAGCTTAAGCTGATGCAACAAGAATGCAATCAGTGAAGAGATTAAACAAGCTGTGATCTTTCATTTTCGTGCAAATTTGGACAGCTGAACACGTAACGGAATGCGATAATACCGCAGGTCTATCTTTCATCGGTTTGCCAGAACTCGCGAGCCCGCGAACTTGTAGCAGCACGTTTTGTATCATCACGGCAGTCGATTAAAGATGAAGCATCTCGTGATATATTATCGCCTTACTGTCCACAAGCCGCGAGAAATGACGTCGTCGCAAGCTAAGAATAAAATTTCTGTTATTGAAGATCTCGTAAGTTTATTTTGTCATTTCGCCTGTTCACTGAATTACTTAAATGCTTTGAATATGATGATGACTGGTCACTAATATGTATGAAAAAGAAGGGCAAATTGTGATTTTTGAAAAAGGGGTAGATTTAGAAATTTAAGTTACTTGACGCACTCTAGATCCTCCGAAAAACGTTGCGTGCTAAACGAGGCTTGGATGGAATTCTACGGTATAATGCCACAGCAACTGCTTCATAGTTTAAAGTCTACAATATACAAATCTGTTCAGCAACTTGTTGTTGTGACTCCTTCGTTTAGGATTTCTCTGGCCTGGACCTGATAAAAAGCGGTGCTCTTTGATAGCCACGCGACATCCAATACGAAGTGTGTCAAATTAAGCTATCGGAGCCGGGTTGTCGTCGATCGTGTCGTAAAACTTCATCGAGACCGGCAACAAAAATCACTGTAGACAACATCGGACAGACCGGAAGCGCTTAGGTACCCATTCCTGTACTCGGCCGATAAGGAGAAGAGCCACATTCCCTTGCAATTGCCAGGGTGAAAAAAGCAGTCGAGGATGACTTTCAGCTAGAGCGTGTAATATATTGCAGAGGCTTGGCTAAGACTTGTTTGCGTGATGGAATAAATGGAAGTGAATTTAACTTGTCAAACTATGTCAAACGTATTTCTGTTAGCCATCATCATTCCCTTACCTTATACGAATCTTCTGCAAACTACTTCTAGAAGAAAGATAGTGTCGTGCAGTTTTAATATCCAGCACACAGATGAGCCATGGCAATTGCTTCTATAACAGATCCATCCATTAAACTCCCACTCAATTGCTGATCCCTGGGCCTTCAACAATTGCACTAAGCTCGACAAGCTTGATGAACTGCGGCGTATGTAGTGACTTCGTAATGAAGCTGGAAGCTGTTGAGCAGTAGGCACATACTTCATCATAAGCACACCGTCTTGAACTGCGTCCCGCACAAAATGATAGCGCAAGTCAATATGCTTCTCGCGCGACTTGTAACCGGCATGTTCTGCCATTGATATCGCGGCTTGATTTTCAACGTTCATGATGGTCGCAGGCAGCTGGGTCGTGCCGAGATCTTGAAGTAGATGACGAAGCTACATTGCTTCTTGTGCTGCTAGAAACAGAGCAATATACTCGGCTTCGACAGAGGAGAGAGCAACAGTCCTCTGTCGCTTTGACTTGTAAATAAGAGGAGCACCGCAGAGAATCCCGAGCATCCCCGACATTGATCGACGTGTAGACAAATTGCTGTCCCAACTCGCATCGGTAAACATAGTAGTCACAAACCTAAGTCTCCACGCTTGAAACATACACCGACTTTGATTGTACTCTTGCGATAACGAAGCACACGTACTGCGGCTATCATGTGTGCTTTTTTGGCGACTCAAAGTTCTGCGATATTTCACAAATTGACACACAGATGTCAGGACGTGACCCACCAGCAATATAGAGTAAGGACCCAATTAGTTCACGCAATTACTTGCTGTTTGCTTTTTCACCGCCATCAAATTCACTCAGATTCTGACCAAATATATTTGGGTTGCGGCTAGAAAACGCTGAGTTCTGACCAAACCGCTCAGCAAGTCTGTCAATAAACTGCGACTGACAAATGTGAAACAATCCACGCTCGCGATTGTAATTAACTTCAATGTCGAGCACAAAGCAAAATCACCGAAATTTTTAATCTTGAAGTGTTTGAGAGTGCCAACTTGATTCCGGTAGCTTGGGTATCGCTCTAACAACCAACCAGTAGGTCATCCATGTAGAGCACAATGTACACCACATTATTGCCAGACAACTGGCAAACAAAACCACACGGGTCGGCGATGCACGGCTTGAACCCTAACGCTTTTAACACCATGCAATTTGTTTTGTGCCAAACAGCAGCCGCTTGTTTTAGCCCATACAAATTACGGCGTAGCTTGCATACTGTGTTCTCTTGCATACAGACTCCTTTTTGTAGGCGCATGTAAACTTGCTCATCCAACTCGCCATTTAGAAAAGCAGTCTCCACGTCAAGCCGACGAATCACGTGGCCGTACTGGCAGCATGTAGCCAGGGACGTACGCACAGAATTATGACTTGCTACCGGCGAATATGTCTCTCAATAATCCACATTATAAACTTGACGAAAACCTTGGGCTACTAGACGCACTTTGTACCGGACAACATTCCCATCAGCATCGCGTGCATACACTTGCAACCAATTACTCGAGCACCATGTGGACGACGTACAGTATCCCAAGTATGGTTCGAGGAATGCGAGCTGATCTCTCGGTCAATGGCTTCTTTCCATTTTGGCTGCTTCAGGAGATGCAAGAGCTTCTTGGTACGTTCTAGGAAACTCCATAACTGACAACGCAATATCGTAACCATCCAATAGACGAAGCTGCTTCGGATCCGGCTCAGGGTTATCGAGACCATAAAGATGATTAGAACCTAATTCATTAGTTCGCGGTCTCCACTGAATAACACGATCTTCTGGCATTGGGAGCAAAGCAGGAATATTACTTGAGTGTCGCGGTACTAATTACGATTCCATATACTGCGGCATATGTTGACTACCATAAACTAGCCGATCCTCTCCCCCTTGGTCAATACCAGCATAGCCGCTACGTTGACAAGTACGTGCCATATTCTGTAGTGTCTAGCTGCATATCACTTGCATTAGCAGAATGTACTGAAATGGATGGAGCACGACATCCGTAGCTATCTGGTGTTGAGTAAAATCTTGTTCAGTTAACGATGGCGCGGAATTTTATTGATTACTTGATTAGAGGCACCATCCGGGATATAATCCACGCCGTCTATCTCCATGTCCTCGTCGTTATCGTCTGGTTGCTTGGTTCGTTTATAATCATTTTCATCATCATCATCACCCGAAAGTCCAGAAATAGAGGTTGCGGCTCGGCTATCTGAATGTACGTCGATGGTGGGCGTTCACCTAGATCATTTGTTCGATACACAATTAATGCTTTTGTGTCACTGTCCCAAATCAGATAAATTAGAGAAAATAGCAGATTGAGTGAGGATCGGCACAGTCAGTCAGAGTATTGGAAGATTTTATCAGGCGCAGTCAAGAATGTTGACGGGACCGCGGAAAAAGTAGATATAAGGCCGCGACTATGGCCACAGACATAGCTACTATTTGAACCACCGACAGATTTTCAGTCTTTTACTCTAACCAACTGAGCTAATGAATACCGCCGAGAGTTCGGTCATAGGACGTAGTTTTATTGACCACTGCCAAATTGGTAGGGTCACTAGGACAAGTTTCTGTCGTTGAGATGATACCCTCGCGAACCATTGTCATATTGACGAAACTATGTCCCTCTTTCGCACCGAGCATAGTGAGGGGACCTCCCCCACTAAGACTCGGGCTGCGCACAAACGACACTGGCGTCCAGGGGGATGGCGCATTCCGTTAATATAAAACATTGTCTCACCCTTAATGGCGTGGACAATGCTATTTATAGCGAAGTCCACAAAGGGCAATTGTTTGCTCTATTCTTTGGGAGTTGCTATCGTGCGCTCTCTTGTTTCTGAGTCATGTATACCGACTACACGGGATGCCCGAGTCCATAGTATCGAACCGGGATCCACGTTTTACGTCTGTTCTTTGGCGACATGTGTTCGAGCTGCTAGGTAGCAAGCTCTACATGTCGACCGCAGATCATCCCCAGATGGACAAACAGAACGTGCCAATCGGGTCGTGGCAGATGTCTTAGCTGCCTCCTTGCCTGTAATCGGTGTTCTACATGGTGCTAAATGCACCATTTTGCTCAGTCTGCTTACAATGACGACGAGCCCCATCCAACCTTTGTGGTCCGAGGACAAGGCTATGAACAACAGAAAAAGTGTCACAAGAGGGTTGGGGATAGGAAGGAAGGTGCTGTAAAGGCTTTGTTCTTACAGTGTTCTAAAAGCGGTTCTTATAAAGGCAGAAGTTCAGTTTGCCAATCTGCCAGTCGGAAAATAGGCTGGCGTTAATTTTTGTAGTAATACGGAGAACAACAGGTCTTCAAGATAACACATTAGGTAGGTGTGCGTTGTGGACGCAGGACACAACCACCCTGCATTCGTGCACCCCGCCGCCCACCCCCAGGGAAGATATTTCAAGACTTTTCACAGTAGCTGAGCAGGAGTCTCCTGTTGCACTTAGCAGGGCTGGAGTCCGCCCACAGCAGATCTTGACTTCGCTGCGCCAGAACAATCCTGAACTGCATACCGCTGCGCAGGATCTGTACAACGTCCGGCGGCAGCAACGCGCTCAACTTCTTGCCGGGCGCACGCCTTTGGACACACTGCTAGATGGGCTAGCTGGCTCAACAACTAACACCTTCGAAGTACAATACGACGATCAAAGGCGTTTAATGCTCCATTTGTACTCTCAAGCTCCGCTGGGACAATCTGTCGCAACTACAGTCGGGGCAAAATTTGGCTGCTTGATGCGACATATGAAACAAACAAGTAAGAGCCGCGCTGATTGAAGGCGTGCATAACATATATCTTACGCGTCTTTGCTTCCAGGTACAATCTCCCATTGCCATATGTTGTTGGTGTTACCACTACACACCAGACTTTTATTTGTATACTGTTTTCTGTGAGGAAAACAGAGGTTGACTAACAATGGGCGATTTAAGAACTTCGAAATGCGCTCGAACAGGTCAATACCGCCACCAGTACTCCTGTCTTTGTTACAGACAGAGACTTGACTCTCATGGGGGCGCTTGCACAGATTATAGCTGCAAGGAAAGTGCTTCTGTGTAGATGACACATTAAACAAAACATATTTGCAAAGCAAAAGCCCTTATACACAAAAGAGGCCTTCGAAATGTTTGCTCGTGCGTGGACCTCGCTAATAAACGCTCCGACAGAGCTGGACTACTACAGACAAGCCAGCGATCTGGAGCAGTTGATCCCGGTGCACATCTGGCATTATCTGTCAACGACGTGGCTGTGTTTCAAGGAAAGGTCAGTACGATTATGGACTCTTTGATGTTTTATTGCCTACTTACACATGCCTTGATTTCAGATTTGTTGCTGCCTGGTTGCGGAATGTGGAACATTATGGTCACATAAATACGAAACGGGTGGAGAGTGCGCACGCGGCGCTAAAGACTTGGATTGCTGTGTCAACAGGTAAATTTCGGCAGCAATATCTTGAAAGTTTGTCTGATTTTTGCTTTGCCATTGCCCAAGAGATCTCTTGACAGTGGACACAGCAATCAAACTCACTCGTGCCGATCAATTGACAAAGATTCAACAGCAACAGGTCAGGTAGTGTGGGCGCGTGTACCTTTGCATAGGCTCCATGTTTGTAGCTGCGACAGGAAAGATTTTGGTTTACGCTTTGTGTCAAGCAGAGTCGCAGTTTAAGCAATGCGATGGCGGTACCATTTGCCAAGGTCTTTCCGCTTGAACAATGGGTATCCCGTGCGCGCACCAGTTCCATGCACGCACTCAACCACTACAAGTCAACAACTTTGATCGGCAATGGTTGGAGTCCGGTACCGGCACCCGCTGTAATGCCAGTTGCTCCGGCCCCTGCGCGTAACGGGTGTACCGTTTCATTAAATTAACACTTAAATGTTGTTAATTAATACATTAAATTAAAACTTAAAGGTTGTTAATTAATGCATTAAATTAACACTTAAAGGTTGTTAATTAATACATTGAATTAACACTTAAAGGTTGTTAATTAATACATTATCTAAAAGCTATATAATATTTGGAGAATATAATTTTACATAGTAATACTCAGAATTTAAAATTTTTTCGATTTCTTTTTGATAATTCTGCGGTCAACTGGATTTATGGCAAAGGTGAGGCGCAACAACAATTAGCAAGAGATTTAGTCCATTTATCTACTTTCTCCGCGATCAAGTCAGCATCGGACAGGCGTAAAGAGAGAACCGAACCATTTGTGGTTTATACGGATCACGCATCACTGCGGACCGCAATAAACTCACTGCACCTCTCACCTAGAAGGCAAAAAGGCTCGCATTCTTCTCTGAATTCAATTTTAAAGTTGAATGCAAGCCGGTTAAGTCGAATGTCTTGGCTGACGCTTTATCGCGCACCAGCCGCCGAACAACGAAGTGTTGCTTCAGGCGCGCTTCTTTGGAGCGCGACAGGCGAAGCGATCTCTGCAAGAGTATGTGCAAGAGATGCGCTCGCTGTTGACGTCCATTACGGTAGGTCCGATTCCGGAGCACATTAAGGTGCCCACGTTTATGAACGGACTGCGGCATGGCCCATCGCGACAGACCCTTCTCAGAAAGATGCCGTCGACGATGGTAGAGGCAATTCAATTGCCTTGGTTGAGGAGCAATCCTACAACAGTGCCTCGGCGACAGCTTGGTATAAGCCGTCAGCCGAGAATATAGATGCAACTCTCATGGAAGTGGGCAATGCAGACGTGGTCTGCATTAAATGCGGCAAGCGCTGCCATAGGATGGCTCGCTGCTATCCCAGGGTACCTGCTGGGGCGAAGATGCCCAGCAAGAGGACTCCTCCCCAAAGGGCGATAGCAAGAACCAGCGTGCGAGACGCATGAGTTCTGCATCGACCACGGAGGGGTCGGGAAATGCAGGAGCGCAGTAGGGGCGGGATGCCCTACTGACGCGGACTCTGAAGCTACCCCTAAGTTCAGAGTTGTGGAACAAATGGGAAGCATAGTCCCTGAGGTCTCGAAATTTCGGACCTCAACCCTGCTGGTCTATAGCGCTCA
>NC_090613.1:5149499-5167140 GCF_004359215.1 Bremia lactucae
GTTCCTGGATCATGTATACCCACTACACGGGATGCCCGAGTCCATAGTATCGGACCGGGATCCACGTTTTGCGTCTGGTTTTTGGCGACATGTGTTCGAGCTGCTTGGTAGCAAGCTCCACATGTCAACCGCAGATCAACTCCAGACCGATGGCCAAACAGAACGTGCCAATCGGGTCGTGGCGGATGTCTTGCGCACTATAGCAACTCTCAAAGAATGGAGCAAGCAATTGCCCTTTTGGGGTTCGCTACAAATAACAGTATCCACGCCAGTACGGGGGAGACACCGTTTTATATTAACGGACTGCGCCATCCTCGGACGTCAGTCTCGTTTGTGCGCAGCCCAAGTCGTAGTGGGTGAGGGCCCCTTACTATGCTCTATGCGAAAGAGGGACATAGTTTCGTCAATATGACGATGACCCGCGAGGGTATCATTCATCTCAACGACAGAAACTTGCCCTAGTGACCATGTAAATTTAGTAGTGGTCAATAAAACTACGCCTTATGACCGACCTCTCGGCGGTATCATAGGCGAGTTTGATGTTAAAAGCGTGAGCGAGACTTAACGCTTTGTGGATGAGCGATAAGCCATCACACGAAAAGTCCGTGACGCAATGACAAGCGTACAGAAGAAGCAAAAACAACATGCGGACCGAAATGGTCGCAAAAATAATGAACGCTTCAGAGTGGATGAAAAGTACTATTAAGTACTGCTACCCTACCTAAGAATGCAATTTCCGTACTACCGGAAGGTACTACGAAGTTGTTGCCGGGTTTCATTGGCCCCTTTACGGTGGCACAAGAGGTTGGAGACCTAAATTATAGGCTCACCCTTCCACCGTATATGAGGAACACCACGTATTTTACGTGGGTCGTTTGAAACGGTATGTAGACCCAAATGAGGTCACATATCCCCATCTGGTTAAGGAGACCGATGGTGACGCCGACTGTGAGTCGAGCGTCGTTCGGTTGAGGGAGACGGAGAAGGCGAAAAATTATCAGCCGACCGACTCCTCCCACCACGAACAGGACTCGGAGAGCGAGAAACACCACGCGAGTAACCCGGATCCCTTAGCATTATCCTCTCAAAAAGGCTTAAGCGAGTCTTTAGGCGTTCATAACCCTGACAAGCCTTCGCTCGGACATCATAAAGATCCGAGGTCAGTCGCGAGACTTAACCCTCGAGATCCGCAATACGTCGTTCAGCAGCGCTTAATGCCTGTGACTGAACGGACGTAGATAAGGCAGCCGCGAGTAGGTGGGCGAAATCCCCACTCCTATCCGGCGCCGCCTGCACTGATGGATGCGGATGAAAATCAATGCTTTCTTGTTGTAAGGTTGCTTGCCCACCGCTCCGTGAGGCAAAGGTATCAGATCCTCGTCCAATGGAAAGGTTATCCAAAGAGATTCAACTCTTGGGAACCGGTCGATACCCTACGTATTGATGTGCCCGGCTTGGTGGCTGCCTATGAAAAGGAGCATCAGCTGAGGCCTCTTCGCTAGCCTTAAAAGGACCAGCAGAAGCAGCGTTGTGAGAAGAAACAGGGGGTACAGTACCGCCCAGGATTTCTTTCACACTCAAGCGGGCGAAATTAATTCGTTGCGACCGCTGTTTGATCCTATCGGAATGCGGATAAATGCGGCGCGCAAATCCCACCTCGTATTGGTCGGGCGTTTCATTTGAACGCGACACGACCGGGATAGGAAAAATACGCTCAAGCGATTTCTCTGAGCCATCCATGATTTAAAGACGCCATAATAATTATGTGCGTCGACAAGAGCGCGCTTTAGGAGCGACGCTCTTGGCCCGTTAAACGAGGCCATTTAGATGGAGGGGGCATCAATGATATGCCACCCGTCACATTGCCACGTTCTAAACGACTGGCTTGTGACACCGACTGAGCACGTTCACGTGTCGTCGGTGGAGCTTTAGGCTCCGAATCCTCTATGTCAGAGCCATTATGGATAATGGTCTGAGCATAAGGCGTTGTGGTTATACCCAACAGAGAAGCGACTGCACCTTAATGGGCAGTGCTCTCATTAATAATCGCTGCGCTATCCAGCGTAGACGACGAGACACCATTCGTAAATGTTGCTGTCTTTATGTTGTGAGCAATGAGAGAAATTTGGATGGGCAATAATGCGCCATCATCCTTCCTCATGAGCTCGCTGTCCACAGCACTATTATGAGGTGACGGCAACGGTGTCGACTCATTGTAGTCGTCAATGAGCGACGGATCAACATCCTCACTGCGCAAGTGGGATGGATCCTTAAGCCCAGTTAACGCGACAGCAGTAACTGTCGGCATTTCGACTGAGGCATTAGACGCTATCGACTTGTTAGCGCGGCGCGTGCGCTTCGCGCGTGGTTGGATGGGTGTCTTTGTAGACGACCCACCAACGTTGCCCCTATTAGGTCGCATATTCGCCGTGTATATGAACACAGGTCGCTAAGTGATTGAGTGATCTAGCGGCACGTCAAGCTACTCGCAGTTCCTCGCTCCTCTTTGACAAATTTGAAATGTAAATTTGATCTTTAAGGGGGAGATTGTGTAGCAGGCTCAAGTTACCCCAATCTTACACAGTCCCCGTTAAGTACACTTGGTGTATTTAAGTGGATGGCAATTACTTAAATAATGTAGTTAGACCCACCACTCGGGTGTGATTCACATTTTTGACCAACGCTTGTGTATGTGATGCACATAGGTGAATTCACATTACGAGGGATGACGCCTAGCGTCATCCGTTACACGAGGTATCTAGAAAGATACGCTTGCAATACATATAAGTGTTATCTATAAAGATGACATTTTTTATTGGTAAAATTAGTTATTTATATTCAATGCGATTCAATATAAATAAGTCTGAAAACTACTTTCTAGTTTGTAAGTGCGCACGAGGAGCCGAATTACCGCTCCCGTTACTAGAGTATTCAGTGTGTTGGGTGAGGTCGCTAAGGCGCCCACCACAACTACCTCACTGCACGCAAGATAAGTTGGTTAAACCGCTTCCTCGCTGTGCTAGGGTGTGTGTCTAAGTAGATCGTGGCCGCGTTACGACGTGCCCGCCTACATGTCCAATGACTCATAAATTACCTTCAGCAATCACTTGACTTAGTACATTCCCAAAATATGTGTGACGATGTTTCTTCAATCCCATAACACCCGGTTGGCGCTCGACAACCGTTGTTATCGCGGTGTTATATGATTGCGCCTAAAAGTTCTAAACCTGCGGCCCTTGCAGAGGTGTGGCCTATTTGTATATGCTGTCCGGGAATCGAGCCCGGAGCATCTCGTTGACAACGAGATATAAATACCACTAAATCAACGGCGCTGGTATAATACTAATAAGTTGTTTGCCATGTTTCTCCGTTATTTAACGATTTAGCTCAAACTTTGCGATCAGCTTAAAGTGAATATTGGTGAAGTGTGCAACGGGATGTCCCATTACATAAGTATAATTTTCTATAGCAGGAGTAATAAATATTATTTCCTATGAGAGGAAATAAACAAGAAGTACAAAATTATTATCTTTATTAATTTTGCCTTAAATATGTTTCAACATTACCAGATTTGGTAATATTGATGCAATAATACATTAGCTCTAGTGATTGGTTGGTATGAGGCTAAATCGACCCCGCCAATCGTTATAAGACACGATTGTGCGGTGCGCAAGGAGGCGCCATACTTAGTTAGCTATTAGTATAATAAGCTGAGTTGTAGATAGAAGAGTGTTACGTAGGACCTATATTTATTAATACTGTTTCATTTTTCTCTATTCTAAAGCCTTAGTCTAGACCTTCAAGGTAAAGACCCTTAGCTTCATATTTTTTTCCTCTGTATCTTTGTTGACGTGAAGCTTCGAGGCACCTAACCTACACTGTAACCAGTGTAAGGCTAACTATTACTTACCACTACTAGTAAAGGTGCTTTGTTACAACTGGTAGCACATCATAGTCCATTCAACGACCTTCGCACGTTCCATCCACCATAAGCATGGTGGATGAAGAAGGAGCGAGCTTTCCAGCCCCCCAAGAAGGCTATCACGCTACGCATGAAGAGCTTACTCATTTGGTGACCTTAAATGGAGAGCGATCGAACGAATGAGTTCAGCCGTAGGCGAGCCACCCGTTGGCGCCATGCTGTTCACTCTAGGTGGGGGCCAACAGCATGCGGCCATAGCCGAGTTCATACAACACGAACTCGACGGAGCTCGAGAGAAACTAGCCTTTCTTCACCAGCAAGGATCTCAACAATTGGAACTGTTGAACCAGCAGCATGAAAACTAATGGACCGGCACTTCTGCGTCGACCCGAAAGCTTAAAGATTGAGATTTCTAAGTTAAGGCAGTCGGAGGCGACTTCCTTTATAAGATAGCTCGTCGAAGTAGTCGACGCCACAGAAGCTCGTCGTATCAGTGATGATGCGACGTAAGTGAAATTTGGCATGTTCAGCGTGGCCCTGGGGCTACAGCTTTACGAC
Organism: Bremia lactucae; assembly: GCF_004359215.1. Lineage (NCBI taxonomy): Eukaryota > Oomycota > Peronosporomycetes > Peronosporales > Peronosporaceae > Bremia > Bremia lactucae. The sequence goes on from NC_090613.1 coordinate 5,153,980, forward strand.
CCATTAGTCTTTGGGTCGTATGAGGTCTTTAATACGCGGCTCCGGCAAACATTTAAGTCACCACGTGCCAAATTCGGGCTCGAGCCGAGCTCCTGGATTCGAAGTAGGGCACACGTGATCCCCACGCTTATGCCAAACATACACGATGCCTGGGCAGTTGTATCGTTAGTCATCCAATTGATGAGCATATAACTGTGTTTATCAAAGCTTGCAGACGGCCCTGCCATGACTCACCTGTTCCGGCTAGAGTAAGAGTCGCTCGACCAAGCGATCTCTACAGCGGAACAGGATGACTTCAGCCTGAAACAGTCTTAAGTCCACTCGGGTGCATATCGTCCACCGAGACGACAAGAAAACGGAGGTCCAGAACCCATGAATATCTCGTATGTAGAAAGCGAGAATCCTCGCTCTTCAAGTTAAAATAAGTTACAAAAATGTAATCCTTGTCAAAAGACGCCACTCCGCCAATAAGTGTAGTGCTCCCCCACGACCAGCGCCTAAAATCAGCGAGAGAAAAGACCCCCCTCTCGCTAGGAACAGCGAAGGACGCGGATCCGACGCTGTTGCAAAATCCCAACGGCGAGGCGGATAGTAAAAAAAACCGTCGGGGTTCAGTAGGTGAGGAGCGCCCTACCGATTTAAGCAACGTCAAAAGAATTTGAAGCCCTTTGACGTAAGTTGCTCCTCATAAACATTGTGTGTAACTGCCCCAGGGGGTGATGTTAACCTCATCATCCTGAAAACGAAAGTGTCAAATAAATTGATACTTAAGTTTCTAGTCGATTGTGGGGTATCGAATAATTTTATTAGACGCGAATCGCTAGAAGATCGGCGACTCAAATTTATTGAGCGCGATATCCCTCTAACGGGGATGACAGTGCGCCTAGCAACAGGTGCATCTGTAATAGTAAATAAACGTGTTGTTGGTATCAAATACACATTGAAGGGTAAACAGTTCGATGATGATTTCATCGTACTAGATTTGGATGACAAATTTGGTGTCATCCTTGGATAACCATGGCTCAGAAAGTACGAGCCATGTATAAATTGGCTGCATCAAGCCGTGACGATGCCTGTCTCTTGTTCATCAGATGGCCAACTGATGAACGTATTAGAGCTTTTACAAGCGTTTGTATATCTTACGAGTGAGTGTGATAGCCTCACTTCTGGGTTGGTCGTTAGCATGACTGCATAAGACCTCAGTGTTGAATGCTCAACCTATTGTAGAGTTAGATTCCCGACATTTGTGCACAAGCGCAGGCAGCGTCGAAGGTCCAGAAAAGTGACATGGACATAGTACCGACGGCTGTGCACAAGTACAGGCACCACTCAAATAAGTTGAGTGGTACGAAACAAGGATGGTACTTTAAAAAATAATCCAAGAAAGTGAGAAACACTCGTCTAAAAGAGACAGTGAGAAAGTCCTAGATCGACTGGAAAGTCGATCGTAGAGGACCTCGCTGTGGTAGTGCAACCACAGCTAGAGGTAGTTGGGCAGGATACTCCCCAAATAATTTCTGTGGGAATAAGTCCCCGGAAACCTGTAATCAAAGGTTCGCATGTACCTTTGGAAAAAATTCCGACGAGGAAACTGAGCCAATAATGTCTTAGTAAGCAATGGATCAAGTGTAGGCGCTTATACACTGGATATAATAGTGCCAACGCACGGTTCTTGTGTGATCTGCGTAGTGACAAAGTCAAGCGGATATACGCAATGTCACAGATGACAACTACGTGGCCGATATCCGGTCGCCAATACCATTATCTGAGAACGAACGAGTTCTCAGCAGCTCATCGATGGACGAAAGTGTCATCGATGAGAAGACTCGGATTGAACTTCTTACGTTCCAATCCTGGGAGTCTTTAAGGACAAACCCTTCACAAAAGGCTTTGATAGACTTTGAGGATGTCTTCCCTGAATCAGTTCTGTGCGAGTTGCCTGAGGATAAAGGAACTCGACACGAAATCGACCTAATCCCAGGTTCGAAATACTGTGTCATGAAGCAATGGCCATTGCCTCGTGAACAAGCAAAAGCGATCGACAATTTGTTTGCCGAACGCTTAGCAGCGGGCCCTATGAGGGAATCAACTTTTTTACATAGCTCTCCGACCTTCTGTGTGCTTAAAGCAACAGAGGAATGGCGGATTGTGCATGCATTCAATAAATTGAACGCTGCAACGGTATTGCAACGGTATTGTAAACGCCGATACCACGAAAAGACGTAATCATTGGTGGTATGTCAAAGAGTACTATCTTTTTGTCAATGGATCTGATGGATGGATTCTATCAGATCCTTTTGCCTGAAAATGATTTCCCGTTCACAGCAGTAAGCCTTCCAAGCGGTATGCTATGGGAGTGGATAGCCATGTCACAGGGACTTAGTAATGCCCCTGCGACATTTAATCAATGTGCAACAAATCTGTTGAGATCAGTGTAATATTTCGCACCGAGTTATTATAATAATGTCTTCGTTCATAGCAGAGCCATGAATGGAAAGTCGGACGTTGAAATACATCTTAGTAACGTTCGAAAGGTTCTTACACTTATACGTAAGCACAAGTTGAATGCGAATCTCAAGAAGTGTAGATTCGCTGCAAGCGAAATACCACTTCTTGGGTGCATCGTGAGGGAACACGTTGTACGCCTGGATCCGGAAAGATCGACGCGATCACCGATTCGTCACGTACCAGTCGATGTAAAGGGCCTTAAAATTTTCTCGGTTTAGCGGCGTATCTGCACAAGTACTCATGCAAATATTATTGAAATGACAGTACATATTTCTTCTTTGTTGGAGAAAACTGAAATGCGGTCATACAACGCTGATTGTAAGCGTTCCATTAGAAGTATCAAGCAAACAATGATGAAATCGCCCATCTTGTCGATTGCTGAACAAGACCGACCATTCGTGTGGTCTGTGACACCAGCGATTTCGCAATCGGCTGTGCGTTAATGTAATGTGACACAGACGGCGCAGAACGCGTCGTCGGTTATCAATCGCGTCAGCCTCTATTCAGACAAGGAACTCCCTGCCATGAAATACACGCTGGCTAAGTTTAAGGTCTATCTCTTGGGAGATAGACCGTTCATTGTATATACGGACCATGCGTCTTTACGCACGGCCGTAAACAGTCCACACCTCTCGCAAAGAATAACGAGATGGTTGTCTTTCTGAAATCATGACGACTTACGTCGTCGCCGATGCCTTTCGCCCGGCCCGAGTTTAAGCCGGCTGCGCAATCAACAGTGAGCATAAGGCCACTGTTGCAACAATAAGTCTTTCGTCGTCAAAATTACTCGACGACGTTAGAGGTATATATTAAGAAGATAAGGCTCATAAAGGGTTGATGAATTATCTTCAAAGGCGATTTCAACAATCCTTAAAAGGATTGTTGGAGTCGAAATTGTATAGACCCTCAACAGATCGATACACAACACGCAATGATTTATTGAGCCATTGCTAGCGACACACCTCGTGTCGTTATTCCCACCCATAATTATTTGCGTATACGCAGCACGTATGAGTGTTACGATGTACCAATAAATTGCCATCGTGGACGTGAGAAGACCTATCTTACGATAAGTAGCGACTTCTACTGGCCACGCCAGAATAATTTCATCCGCAAGTACATAAGTGCTTGCAAAGTTTGTCAATGCGTGATGCCCAGCACTTCATCTTGTGCTCCATTGCAACCTCTGTCAGTTCCGGCAGAGTGTTGGCAGTCTGTATCCATGGACTTCGTCTTCGAATTTCCCGACGACGAACATAGGAACAATGGTATTCTTGTTTTTGTTGATCGTTTCAGCAAAATGGTACATCTTGCTGCAGTACCGGAGTCGATCACAGCTAAAGGCAATGCTTGTGTCTTTGTTGACACAATATTTTGACTCCATGGGTTACCCTGAAAACTAGTCTCAGACGGAGACCCTAGATTCACGGCGGAATTTTGGCAATCTGTATTCAAATTACTTAGAACACAGTTAAAATTGTCAACTTCTGATCATCTTAAATGGCCAGACGGAGCGGGCAAATTGTATTCCCGAAGAAATACTTCGCGGATACTTCCAATCTATATAGAGTTGGAGCGAGTTCTTGCGAATGGCAGCTTTTGCCATCAACAATTCAGTGCGTCATTCTTAAAGCATTCACCGTTTTTCGGAATAGCTTACACCACCCACATATACCTACCCTGTTTGAGAGTAGCTTTTATTTAAGGGAGGGGAGGGACTCGGATGAGCAGGGAACCTTCCAGCCCTTGCTCATCGTGCATTAGCCCTGTGGTCAATGCAAGGGATACCAATCTTGAGTTAATTAATATTGAAGTGGACAAACTCAGTAATAACAATAATGCTATTACCGACTTAGACGACGATGCTGAAAGACTCAGCATCGAAGACAATACTATTAATGAAAATGAAAGTTCTTCATAATGAAGAGATTAATATCTCCGCAGTGCGAGCCGATCGCACTGAAATAAAAAATAAAACCGAGTCAGCAGGTGATTTCGAGCTGGCTAGAGAAGCAGTTGTCCGTTTTGTACCGGATTCTTGATGCGGTGGACCGACAAGAACGGAACTCTTACAAAAATGGAAGAGCAAACATACTTTCTTTTAAAAATAATGACCTAGTCCTACTGTCTACGGTCAACCTACCGAAGCACGTAGTGACGAATGCAGGCCCTTGACCGTTCCGGTGTAATCCGGAATCGGAAGAAGCCTCGTACTGATGGTACGGGTGGACACGCCCAACATATAACGTAGGATGCGTACGCATGCTACGATTTAGCCCGATCGTTTATGAATTGCCTTCGGGCAGTAATTTATTACAGCCTCAGCCAAAGCCTGATGGTCCCGAGCCAAAATCTTATTGTATCGGAACAGAGTCTGATTCGCTTGAACCGGACGATCCACTCTTAACTCCAAGGAAGAGATCTTCTGACGAGCTGCCACCAGCTCGTTTTGAAGGGACTGATGTGTCCTTTCGTTTGCCAATTGATCAGTTGTAACCTGCGCACAACTTTTAAGCTGGTCACGAGAAACATTGTCAACCGTCACACTTAACTCGCGGCGACGGGATCGCTCGTGATCAATATTCTCCCTCAAAAAATAAAGGGTGTGACCCAAATCACAATATTGATTGGGTTCGTCAATCGAGGCGAACCCGAATTTTTCTCCCCCTCCACATCTATTGACGGATTCGAGTGGTGATAAGTGTTTCCTGGTTGAAAGCTTCTCGAACCACCGTGAAGTAAAGGAGGCTCGAACGTTATCTCGTTCGTTGGCGAGGATTTCCACCCTCGCATATAGTTGGGAACCTAGTTCCCAACTGATGTTGGACGTTTCGGGTCTTGTCTTGCGGTACGACGGGACCCATCCTTCTCGACAGAAGGTTTATCGGAGAACGAGCGCTCCCAGCGCTCGTAAAAGGATTGGAGGTTCTTAATGTCTTGACGCATCTCGTAAGAGATGAGCGTCCCCCAATGAGGATTTTAATGGGAATATGCTTCCTTAGGGGCATGACCTGCACCCTTGAAACAGCATGGGCATGAGTCCCTTCACGAGAGGCAAGGAATCCCTGCATCTCTAAAGAATCGGTGCAACTTATAGCTTGCATCGGCTACAATCCGTTTTTTGACCGTTCACGGAAACGATTAAGCTTGTCAAGCAGACCTCACGCCTATGTATTTTACATTCTAAACGAAGGCTGTCCAAGCTTGGAGCTAAGGTTTAACATCTTTTGCCCGCTTAGAGGAGTACCAGCGATGCCGAAAAAAGGTATCGGCGAAGAATTCCGTCTCATTCTCACCAGGCTTCTGAAGCCTGGATGAGTCGAATAGCGGAATGTGATATCGATCGTTGCTCATACCAGACCAACGAATCAGGTTATCGTTAGAGGGCAACCAAGGCCTCTTTACAGGAGCGAAGCGCAACGTATGCGGTCCCTCTCCTGTTTCTCTCAGTTAATGGTAACTTGGCCTTGAAGCGATCCCTAGAACCACTCCTTTCCTGGTGATGCAAACTGGCAACACCAGCAGCACTCTTACCTTCGTGACCACTTAGTTCCTGGTGACACATACTAACGTCACCATAGTGATCATCGCCCACGGGGTCATTATCAGATGACTCCCCATTAAAGAGGTCCGACGAGTCGAACAACCTCGTCATCATCTCTCTGGTTGTCACGTTAGAACCCAAAGGTTTAACGGACTCGGCCCCGGGTGATCAGGCGGCCTATACAGTAGCCAATGAGTTGGGCGATGCCGGTGACTTGGACCAGTCACCTCCAATTGGTGTAGCAGGTGACTTGTCACCGTCACCTGCAACGTCATCAACAGATACCATGTTTCAGTCATGTCCAATGGGAGTAAAAAGGACGTATTCGACGCAGTCGACGCATAAGCGTCAACTGAAACATTTGATTCACTAACAGCTGCACTGATCCGTGCAGCTGCCAGCTTTGCGGCCTCACGGGCCACGCGCACAGACTTATTTGTCGCCATGTTGATTTTGGTCAAAAATCAATAATGCAAATTAAATCGGTACTTTAATTAAACTAATAATGCAGCAATTACAGATAAAGACATAATAGTATTTCCTGTCACCCTACATCAGTCACTATAGTGACTGCTGGTTAAGTGGGTTGATGTAGCGGGGTGTCCCGTTACAAAAGTGTTTTTTCTAATAAGATCAATAATAAATTTTATTTCCAATGAGAGAAAATAAATAAGAAATAAGAAATATTATTTTCTATGAGAGGAAATAAGTACAAAATTAATATTTTTTTATTAATCTTGATTTAAATAGTTCCAAAATTACCAGATTTGTTAATATTGATGCAAAAAGGACATTAGCTCAATTGATTTATTGATTTGAGGCTAAATCGACCCCGCCAATCGTTACGATTGTGCGGTGCGCAAGGAGGCGCCATACTTAGTTATATTTTAGTATAATAATTTCAGTAGTAGATAGAAGATCGTTTTGTAGAAAAAAAATATTTTAATAAGTTTTCTCTTTTGTCTTTTCTAAAGCCTTCGTCTAGACCTTTGAGCTAAAGACCCTTAGCTTCATAGAAACCTTCCTCTGTACCGTTGTGTACGTGATGTTTCGAAGCAACTAACGTATACTGTAATGAGTGTAAGGTTAATTAGACTGATCAGTACAAGTGAAAGGTGCCCCGATCTATGGAGGGTACTTTGATGGCTGCTGCTGCCTTGACCATTGACATGTATCATAGGTACCTTTTGTATAAGTGTGGCGGCCTCGTTAATAGCTATCTTTATGTCACCAACATACTACGATATTTGTGGGCGGGCACGTCTGAATGCGGCCACGCTCTACTTAAGCACACACCCTAGCACAGCGAGGAAGCGGTTTGACCGTCTACTCTCGCGTGCAGTGAGGTTGTTGTGGTGGGCGCCTTAGCGACCTCACCCAACGCATTAAGTACTCTGGTATACGTGTCGTCACGGGAGCGATAATCCGGCTTCTTGTACGCACTTACCAAAGTAGAAAGTAGTTTTCAGACTGATTTATATTAAATCGTATCAAATATAAATACCAGTTTTAACCAATCATAAAATGTCATCTCTGTAGATACCACTAATATGTATTGCGAGCGTTTCTTTCTAGATTCCTCGCGTAACGGATAACGCTAGCCGTCATCACAATAATGCTAGGCGTCATCCCTCCTAATGTGACTGCACCTATGTAGAACACATACACAAGGGTGGGTCTCAATGTGAACCACACCTAAATGGTGGGTCTAATTACTTCACCTAAGTAATTGATCATCCTCTTAAGTACACAAAGTGTACCTAACGGGGACTGTGTAACATTAGGGCAACTATAGACTGTTACACCACCCCTCCTTAAAGAAGGAATTTACATTTTAAATTTGTCAAAGAGGAGCGAGGAACTGCGAGCACCTTGACGCGCCGCTAGATCACTCAATCACTCTACCTGTGGTCATATACACGGCGAATATGCGACCTAATAGGGGCAACGTTGGTGGGTCGTCTACAAAGACACCCATTCAACCACGCGCGAAGCGCACGCGCCGCGCTAACAAGTCGATAGCGTCTAATGCCTCAGTCGAAATGCCGACAGTTACTGCTGCTGTCGCGTTAACTGGGCTTAAGGATCCATCCCACTTGCGCAGTGAGGATGTTGATCCGTCGCTCATTGTCGACAACAATGAGTCGACACCGTTGCCGTCACCTCATAGTAGTGCTGTGGACAGCGAGCTCATGAGGAAGGATGATGGCGCATTATTGCCCATCCAAACTTCTCTCATTGCTCACAACATAAAGACAGCAACATTTACGAATGGTGTCTCGTCGTCTACGCTGGATAGCGCAGCGATTATTAATGAGAGCACTGCCCATTAAGGTGCAGTCGCTTCTCTGTTGGGTATAACCACAACGCCTTATGCTCAGACCATTATCCATAATGGCTCTGACATAGAGGATTCGGAGCCTAAAGCTCCACCGACGACACGTGAACGTGCTCAGTCGGTGTCACAAGCCAGTCGTTTAGAACGTGGCAATGTGACGGGTGGCATATCATTGATGCCCCCTCCATCTAAATGGCCTCGTTTAACGGGCCAAGAGCGTCGCTCCTAAAGCGCGCTCTTGTCGACGCACATAATTATTATGGCGTCTTTAAATCATGGATGGCTCAGAGAAATCGCTTGAGCGTATTTTTCCTATCCCGGTCGTGTCGCGTTCAAATGAAACGCCCGACCAATACGAGGTGGGATTTACGCGCCGCATTTATCCGCATTCCGATAGGATCAAACAGCGGGCGCAACGAATTAATTTCGCCCGCTTGAGTGTGAAAGAAATCCTGGGCGGTACTGTACCCCCTGTTTCTTCTCACAACGCTGCTTCTGCTGGTCCTTTTAAGGCTAGCGAAGAGGCCTCAGCTGATGCTCCTTTTCATAGGCAGCCACCAAGCCGGGCACATCAATACGTAGGGTATCGACCGGTTCCCAAGAGTTGAATCTCTTTGGATAACCTTTCCATTGGACGAGGATCTGATACCTTTGCCTCACGGAGCGGTGGGCAAGCAAACTTACAACAAGAAAGCATTGATTTTCATCCGCATCCATCAGTGCAGGCGGCGCCGGATAGGAGTGGGGATTTCGCCCACCTACTCGCGGCTGCCTTATCTACGTCCGTTCAGTCACAGGCATTAAGCGCTGCTGAACGACGTATTGCGGATCTCGAGGGTTAAGTCTCGCGACTGACCTCAGATCTTTATGATGTCCGAGCGAAGGCTTGTCAGGGTTATGAACGCCTGAAGACTCGCTTAAGCCTTTTTGAGAGGATAATGCTAAGGGGTCCGGGTTACTCGCGTGGTGTTTCTCGCTCTCCGAGTCCTGTTCGTGGTGGGGGGAGTCGGTCGGTTGATAGTTTTTCGCCTTCTCCGTCTCCCCCACCCGAACGACGCTCGACTCACAGTCGGCGTCACCATCGGTCACCTTAAATGGATGGGGATATGTGACCTCATTTGGGTCCACATACCGTTTCAGACGACCCACGTAAAATACGGGGTGCGTCTTCATATACGAGGGAAGGATAAGCCTATAATTTAGGTCTCCAACCTCTTGTACCACCGTACAGGGCCCAATGAAACGCGGCAACAACTTCGTAGTACCTCCAGGTAGTACTGAAATTGCATTCTTAGGTAGGGTAGCAGTACTTAATAGTACTTGTTCACCCACCCTAAAGCGTTCATTATTTTTGCGACCATATCGGTCCGCATACTCTTTTTGCTTGTCCTGTGCGCTTGCCATCGCGTCACGGACTTTTCGTGTGATGGCTTATCGCTCATCAACAAAGCGTTGAGTCTCGCTCACGCTTTTAGCATCAAACTCGCCTATGATACCGCCGAGAGGGGATCACAAGGTGACGGCTGGTGCCATAACAGACCATCGCTGTAGCTAAAGCGATTTAGCTTAGCTTTCAGGTGCGACGGAAGGGAAACCTTTCGTCCACCGAAGTGATCAAACAGCAGGCGACAGTGGTCGTCCTGATTGTAGCTCTCTTATACTTCAGAGGCTAATGAGCTCGTCACGCGGTATGCCTTCATGGCTGCCAACGTTGACGGCTGAAATTGTGCTTTCGCACTAGACACACTTTCCTGGTGTCTTACCTCGGAGTCTGGTCTGCGCGATAAAGCGTCAGCCAAGACATTCGACTTACCCGGCTTATATCAATATTGAAATTAAATTCAGAGAAGAATGTAAGCCATCTTGCCATTCTAGGCAAGAGGTGCGGAGAGTTTATTGCGGTCCGCAGTGATGCGTGATCCGTAAAAACCACAAATGGTTCGGTGCCCAGTAGATGCACACGAAACTTAACAAGAGCATACTATATTGAAAGTAGCTCTTTGTCAAGCACAGGGGTAATTCAGTTCCGCGGCTTTCAAAAGCCGAGACTAATTAGAGATGACGCGGTCGACGCCGTCGTCATCCTACGTCTGGCAATGCCAAGACAGGCGCCTCAATAAGAGATTGCTTGACTGATATAACCCATCTTCTTATTCTCGTAACCAAACCCAGTATGCATCCTTTTCAAGTAGGTCAAACAAGGGCTTAGTTCGCTCAGCGTAATTCTTGCTATATTTATGCAAATAATTAGCGACCCCTAAGAATTTGCGCAAATCCTTAACATTTCGTGGGATTGGCCATTCCTATACTGAATTTATTTTGTCTGGGTCTCTCTCCATACCTAGCACCGTAAACTTCTCTTTACAAGAGAAGTCACTAAAGCTGAAGGTGAGCTCTACCTGAACTCCTTCAGACTTAACGAGCGCGCCGTTCGCTAAACGAACGGTCGCCTCTTCTCGCTTGCCATCCTGGCAAAGCGACTAAAAAATCACAGGTCTCTTTCTTAGAGCGGCGGGTTTTACAAAATAATGTGATGCATCCGAATCCACTAGGAGGGTCATCACCTGGTCGTAGCCTCGTACTTGCGCGGCATACCAGCAGGGTTGAGGTCCGAAATGTCAGTACCTCAGGGACTATGCTACCTATTTTTCGACAACTCTGAGCTTAGAGGTAGCTTCAGAGTCCACGTCAGTAGGGCATCCCGCCCTGCTGCGCTCCTGCATTTCCCGACCTATCAGTGGTCGATGCAGAAATCATACGTCTCGCAAGCTGGCTCTTGCCATCGCCCTTTGGGAAGGACGTCCTCTTGCTGGGCATCCTCGCCCCAGCAGGGACCCTGGCATAGCAGCAAGCCATCTTATGGCCGCGCTTGCCGCATTTATAACAGACAACGTCTACATTGCCATACTCCATGAGAGTGGCATCTATCCTCTCGGCCGACGGCTTATACCAAGCTGTCGCCGAGGCACTGTTGTAGAATTGCTCCTCAACTAAGGCAATTTGGATTGCCTCTTCCATCGTCGACGGCACCTTTCTGAAAAGGGCCTGTCGCGATGGGCCATGCCGTAGTCTTTTCATAAACTTGGGCACCTTAATGTGCTCCGGAATTGATACTATGGCACTGATGCCGACAGCGAGCGCATCTCTTGCACATACTCTTGAAGAGATCGCTTCGCCTGTCGCGCTCCAAAGAAGCGCGCCTAAAGCAACAATTCGTTGTTCGGCGGCTGATACATGGTGCGAATCTTTTCCTTGAAGATCGCCCATGTAGGGAGCGCCTTTCTGTCCGCCATAAGCGCCGAGCAAGCCCACTCCGGGGCCTTACCGCGCAGGTGCGACATGGCGTGCGACATCATCAGGCTGTCGTCCTCGATGAGCTGCGCGCCACCGCATTGCTCCACGGCTAAAAGCCAGTGGACAATCGTGTGCGCCGCAGTTCCATCGAACTTGGGCGGGTCTATACGAATAAGTTTTGGCTGTATGCGGCCGTGGAGAGCAATATAACAACCCTGTCGAGAGCCTCGCTCTTAGCCTACTCATTCCTCAGCTCATTCGGAGTCTAAGTGACGGACTCCGCCGCAGCATGGCTCTGTGCCTCGGACGCGAATCTCCGCTGTCCGACCACGAAAGCCTCAATCTGTTCCAAATGAGCAACATGTTGCTCAGGAGGATTTCACAAGAGCCTGGCCAAAGCTTGTTCACCAAGTCCCTGCGCCATAAGCCCTGCCACCTCTCGATAATGTTCGGAGAGGTGGGGAAACAAGCCCAATCGATATTGAGGCTCGTCGTCACGTACACACGCAGAGATGCGGGTCGTGGGAAGGATTTCAAGTGCTACCAAGTGTAGGCGGGCACGTCGTAATGCGGCCACGCTTTTGTTAGACACACACCCTAGCACAGCGAGGAAGCGGTTTCACCAGCTTCTCTTGCGTTCAGTGAAGTAGTTGCGGTGGGCGCGTTAGCGACCTCACTCAACGCACTAAGTACTCTGGTTAAGTGTTGTCACGGGAGCGGTAATTCGGCTCCTCCTGCGCACTTACCAAGTAGGAAGTAGTTTTCAGACAGATTCATATTTAATCGTATCAAATATAAACACCTATTTTTACCAATCACAAATGTCATCTCTATAGATAACACTAATATGTATTGCGAGCGTTTCTTTCTAGATACCTCGCGAAACGGATGAGTCTAGGCGTCATCCCTCGTAATGTGAATTCACCTATGTGCATCACATACACCGTTCCGGGTGGGGCAATCCCCCGACCTGGAATTAGATGAAGCATTTTGCCGTGAATATTGTGTCTCGATCTGAGACCAGGTGTAACGGGGCACTACGACTTATACTGTTTCAGTACAAGTCCACTTCGCACTGCTTCAGTTGCAAGTGGTGCCTCACGTTTTTCACGTACACTAGTACGTGCAGAGGAAGACTTCTCTTTAAGGTAACTAGCTTAAAGAGGGTAAAATGAAAACTGTATCCATATAATTAAGTATGTCTTCTCTCTATCTGTTAACTCTAACTTAATTATAAACTAATACTAAACATGCAATTGGATTCTTATCTTATCTTATCTGTCTCTCTCTTTTGCTTACATCTACAGCTTATTAGTCTGCGGAATAAATAGATATAATGGTCTATACATATTTATGGATAAGAATTCTGAATATTACTATATAAAGTAATATCCTCCAAATATTATCTACCTTTTAGATAATGTATTAATCAACAACCTTTAAGTGCTAATTTCATGTAACGATACACCCCGTTACA
>NC_090613.1:5172178-5202475 GCF_004359215.1 Bremia lactucae
CTGTTGCGATTTCGCAACAACGTCGGACCCGCGACCGTTGCCCTTTTTTGCATACGGTCCAAAATTACGTTCAGTACCTTTTGAAGCTGGACGTGGGGCACTACACTCATGAGCGTAGTGTCCCAATTTTTGGCAGCGATGACATTTCTGCGATCGCTTATTGTTCGGAAAACGAGGTCTCTCGCTTACGACGTAAGAAAGGTCAATGGGTTCTGGACCTCCTAATTCGTGTCGTCTTGGCGGACGATATGATGACGAACTAGCTTGAGCCTGTCTCAAGCTAAAGTCCTCCTGTTCCGCAACGGATATTGCTTCTTCAAGCGTATCGGAACAGGTGGGTCTTTACGGGACCCTTGCATGAACACCGTAATCAACGTGTGTTCATGAACTGGTTTATTTGTAATACAACGCGCTAAGAATCGTATGTGCTGGGCATATGCGTGAACATCACGCTTGCCTTGCTTGAGTTTCAGAAGCTCTGAACAAGCTCTGAACTCAGCCCTTGGTGGTTCAAACGTCTGTTTGAGTCGGGTTTTAAAAGCCTCTAGCGACCCAAAGACGCATGGGTCGCGCAACTTGAGGCCCAATGCCCAAGTTTTGGCACGACCCGTCAGATATGATTGAGCGAATGCGACTTGCATTTGCTCATCGATGATGTGACGTGCCCTTATGGCATCGTCCAACTCGACAAACCATCTCAAGAGGGAGTCTTCTTCGACTCCTCTATACTTAGAGATGTCAATCTTAAAAGTTTCGGGACGACGCGTGTGCGTCATCCCAGGTACAGGGGTCCGTACCTGTTGTAACCTCAACAGTTCTGCCTGTTGAGAGCCTTGCTGATTCAGCAAGGCTACTTTTTCCTTCATCTCGTCAAGTTCATGTTGTATGAACTTGGCGATGGTTGAATGGAGGGCATCACTGTCCAAATTGGACAGCAATGCCAAAATTTCATCGTTTTCTACGGTCGAACTCATTCGTTCGACCGCACTTCTTTCTATTTCACTTAGAAAGGAGTTGCTTTCAGGGTAAACGTGATGCGTATTCCCACTATCATCGAACATGTCCATGTTAGATGTGGGAAATGTGGTCCTTGGACGGACTACAAAGTGCTACCAGGTGTAACGGGGCACTACAACTTGTACTGTTTCAGTACAAGTCCACTTCGCACTGGTTCGGTTGCGAGTGGTGCCTTACGTTATTTCACGTACACTAGTACGTGCAGAGGAAGACTTCTCTTTAAGGTAACTAGCTTAAAGAGGGTAAAATGAAAACTGTATCCATATAATTAAGTATGTCTTCTCTCTATCTGTTAACTCTAACTTAATTATAAACTAATACTAAACATGCAATTGGATTCTTATCTTATCTTATCTGTCTCTCTCTTTTGCTTACATCTACAGCTTATTAGTCTGCGGAATAAATAGATATAATGGTCTATACATATTTATGGATAAGAATTCTGAATATTACTATATAAAGTAATATCCTCCAAATATTATCTACCTTTTAGATAATGTATTAATCAACAACCTTTAAGTGCTAATTTCATGTAACGATACACCCCGTTACACCAGTCACGGGGTAACCATGGAGTCAAATGTGAACCACACCCGAGTGGTGACGTTATTTAAGTAATTGACGATCACTGAAGTACACCAAGTGTACTTAACGGGGACTGTGTAACATTAGGGCAACTTTAGCCCGTTACAGTATCTTTGGCAGCTAATTTAAGCGAAAACACTGTAGAATGATCAAGAAGCTTTTAGTGGAGCAGTAGTAAAATCATATAACAGCAAATGTTTAAATCAAGCATTCCTAATCACTACTAAGAATTAAGTCATATCAAAAGTGAGCGTAATCTTATTTTTCCGGCTCGTGTTATTATAGCTTCTGCTTCTTGTAAGCAATCTCGACTTTCTCAGCTTGCGCGCCTGTTTGAAATTCGCGGTCGCCGGCGTCGCCGAGACCGGGCAGGATATAGCCATCCTGATACAAATAATTAGATAATGCAAACCAAAAAGACATCGTGCAAAAGTCGTACCTCACTAAGCCCGTCGTCAATTGCGGCTAGAAAAATTTCCACACCTGGGTTCTCGGCGCAAACCTCCTGGAGACCCTGCATCGATGCAATTGCGCTTACAATTTTTATTTTCTTCACGCCCCAGGTTTTTAGGACCGCCAGCGTGGCAATTATCGTGCCAGCTAGGTCGACAAGGCGTTTTTTATTTATAACGAGTGCAAACAAAAAAAAGACAGTATATGTTTACTTGCCTGTAGCGATGACGGGCTCGAGAATGATCGCAACATCCACGTCACACTCCTTTGGAAGCTTATTGTAATACTGCACTGGTACGAGCGATTGCTTATTTCGGTACATACCTGGGCACAGTACTCTAATGCCAGTCTTACACAAATTGCATCTCAAAAATATCAAAATGTACCGATGTGGTGCACCGACGCGTTCGGCAAGACGTCAAGCATCGGTTCAACCTACAGTAGGAAATTTTTAAGTAAGCTTACCACCCATTAGACAAATCAAAATACCATTCCTAGCCCTGCGCGTAGAATTGGCACGAGCGCCACGGTTGTCGACAATTCGGCGCCTTGGTGGTCGCCCATTGGGGTCTTGATGTCTTTCGGAATCGTCTCAAGGTCATCACTAGCGTCGTATCTGCACCGAAAAAGTAATAAGAGCCGGTCATATCAGCATATCAGAACACATTCTCCAAGTAGTTCCCACCCCAAGTAATAAGTCACTTCTCGAAGAAGATGACGAAACAGACGACCATCAGTGCGCTCGTCACGCAGCTTAGTTAGCTTATGGCGCAGCACTGGGTGCGTTGCGCACCAGACGGTACTATTATCCGCAAGCCCGTACTTCTTGTTGTCAACACGTGTGTTTCCCTTCATCGTCTCTTTTTGACGTGCGCGTGTGGCGGTAGAATAGATACTGCTTTACTGCTTTACTCGTTGCCGAACACCTTTCTACCAATTAGCGAACATTACAAGCACAAACTTCAACAGAACAAGAATGTATGTAATATATTAAGATTCGCTACCATTCCGTCTCGTGAAAATCTTTAAGAAACTTGCCAAAAACTGGCTTGTCGGATGTGTAGCCAGAAAAAATTGGGTCAAGCACACGAGCAGCGGCATCAATTTCATCGATGGGCGTCTGAAAGTCGTGCGCCTGCGCGTGTGCATGGGCTTTCGGGAGCGGATTCTCATCATTGATCCAGCCAGTATCGACGCTGGTCATGTAAATGCTCCGCTTGCTTAAATCTTCAGCGCATGTACGGGTCATCATATTCAAAGCAGCCTTCGCCATGTTGGTATGCGGGTGGTTTGGCGTCTTGTAGCGGTAAAACTTGCCCTCCATGGCGCTCACGTTCACAATAAACTTCTTTTCCGTCTTTCCAGACTTCTCCAACAGCGGCACCAAGCGATTGTTCAATATAAACGGCGCTAACGTATTAATCGCAAATACCTCTGCAACTTCTGGCGTGGCAACTTCACCCATGCGCAAAAGCCACGAATTGCGCGAGCGAAGATCCACCTGCTGACCATTTACATCTACCATTCCCTCGGGAAACGCCTCCGTGTGATCATTAGGATGGTCTTCCCCAGCAATCATTGGCACTTGTGACTTTAAGGAAGAAGACATGGCAACGCTGCCGCCAGCGTTTAAGAAAGTTCCTGTGCTGGAAGACGCAGGCAGAGCCAGCGACCTCATGTGCATCTCAAATTCATGCTGGTGATTCATCAACATCTGAACCTTCATCAAACTCCCTTTAAGAGCTTTCGTCTCTTTGTCTACAAGCGGTTTATAATACGTTGGCGGCCGACGCACAGTCTGACACGCGTTGTGTACAATCATATCCAAACGAGAGTAACGAAGAAAAACAAAGTCGCAGAATTGCTCTAAGTGCACTAGATCACGAAAGTCGATGCCAAAAATCTGAAGACGGTCTTTAAAAGTTTCAAACTCGGGGTGCTTTGCAAAACGTTCGGCTGCGTCATGAGGAAAGCGCGTGGTAGCAATGACGGCTGCCCCAGCCAGCAACAACTTTACCGCAGCCTGGAATCCAATCTTCACGCGAGCGCCAGTAATAAGAGCCACCTTGCCACGTAAATCCGACGACTGGAAGCGTTTGCAAAAATTAAGCTCCGCACAACGCGGACACAATTGATCGTAGAAATGGTGAATCTTGTCGAAACGACTCTTGCACGCATAGCATGAGCGGAAGCCCAGCAGCGCACTTGCTTCCTTCATGAAAGCTAAAGCCTCTTCTTCGCGAGCATGCTGTGCATCGTCCGTACAAAGCTGTTGCAACTCTACCTCGGCACCGTCATCCAATGCATTCGAGGAGATGAACATATCTTCATCGGCAACGCCATCTGCAATCATAGGAATGGCATCAGCCTCTTCCTTGCCTTGCTTCAGTAGCGACTCGAGCTTGGCAAGTCGCTTGCGACGCAGTGTCGAGCTGTTGATATGACGGCGGTCATGCATCTTGCGCTGATTAAATCGAGCGTGTTTTTCTTCACGAATAGCTTTGTCTTCGAGAAATTTCTTACGACCAACTCCGCCAAACTTACGACCTTCCATGTATTCGGACAAAGGCGCCAACTTCTTACGCATGTCACGCATATTGCGCTGCTCTAAGAGATCATTACGCTTTCCCAGCGTATCCAGTACATTATATGTGATACTCATCTCCTCATCAGTAAATGGCATTTCTTCCATGTGCATCATTAGGACCTTAGCCTCGCACGGTTCAGGTAACACTACGTTTTGCGTTGCCAGTGTTGAAATGGTGGCTATGCTTCGCACCAGCAAATTTTGTGTATAGTACTCCTTCGAATGCTAATTTCACAATTTTTGCCCCAAGTCCTTATCAAATGAAGTCTATGAATTGGCCGAAGTCTCGTATATTTCTGATTACTTTCCTGTTGCATTAAATTTATATATGGCTGGCTTTAAAACAAATTTACAAATTAGCTTTTTCTTTTACTTAAGATTGCATTGACAAGGCGATGTCGGTGACTGCGTTTGTAGCTGGAGTGGCGATTGGTGGGCTACGTTACGGCGCCTTCAAGTTTCAATTATTTAAACGCGAAAATTTCGTGCTGGACTTATTAAACCAATTTAAAGAAGACCTTCACGGCGTTCGTGTACGTACCAACCACCGATCCTGTAAATAATCAAATGAAGTGATTACTATGTATCTGGCCATAGCGAAAGACGCGAAGTGAAAAGCGCTACGAGTCGCTCCCAAGTCGGGAGCACGAATATTACACGTACGTCCGTGAGGGATGGAACTCCAAGGTGCTGGCATTCCGCAACAAGACGTACGAATTTTTCCAGGCAAAATGAGCTAGTAGGAATTGGTACTGGTCCGCTCAATCCACGGCATTGTTAATTTGAATCGACCTACTATCTTCAAGTTTATTAAATTACTATTTATCGACTGTGCTGTGGCACTAGGCGATAAAAACCATGCGACGCTCCATGATAAGCACTTTGCTTTTCAGCGCGAGCACAAATAATTGCTGCTTGAACATTCAAAGCTTAATAACATTCTCGCATATCTTAGTGCACACTTGCGATGGCTCTTGAACTGCTTCACTTTCCTGTCAAGACACCTAATATTCTTCTAGAAACGACGTAACAGCAGTCCGTCTGTGCTATGGTTAGTGCAGATTCAGACAAGGAAGCGGGCGTCTGAACAACATTGTAACTACAGATTTAGATTCTTCTCACCCCGACATCAATCCACGCGTGCTTAAACTCAATGTGTTTGTTGTGTCTTTGACGTCGCAAATTCGGAATACGTAGATCAAGTTAAAGATAAAGACAGCACCTGCCGAATTCTTATCTAAACTTATGAGCTACCTTCATCCCCACTGCATCTTTCCGTAGCGTGGTAATAGCAAAACAAAGCGAGCGTGACCTACCAACCAGGATCACTTGGAATTCAATAACATGAGCAATTCCTACATCGCGCATCTCGTTCACTTGCTTGCTTCTCGATTGTCAGTCAAGTGTAAGAACAATCCAAATCAACTAGCGTTTTTTATCGGTCAATATCAGAATTGACACATACTAAAAAGCTTAAGCATTCTATTGTGCGCAAACGTCACCATTTCTAATATATCCATCTAAATTGCCATCTAAAATGTCCTTCCCTGCAATTGACGCCGCGCTCCTCCCTCTTTGGTAAGCCGCTTCCCTATCTGCTCTTAATCCAAGGAGTTCAATTCTTTACCTCGCGACATCGAACGGCAGTTCTAGCGCTAGCTGGGAATATATGTGCGTACGAAAGCCCAAAAGATTATCACTCCCCTAAATCCCCTGCCTTGCGCCGTTTAATTAGCCTCAAATTCATTCCCCGCTTTCTTCCCTGAGGAAACGACTTGTTGTAGCCAAATGCGCGTCTTGTAGATAGCAAAGAGGTCACGCACAAGTTCTCGGAAATCAATTCGACTGAAAAGATATATAAAAAATAGAATTAAACATGAAACAATTTATAACCAAGTCCACACGTCAAAATTTAACACGTACCGGTCAGCTTCGAAAAAAAACGTCAGCTTGTGACGGTCAAACTGATACTCAGCATCAATCACATTCATTGGTAGGAGACGCTGACGCACTTTGCTCTTGCAAACTTCATAAACCTCGTGCTCCTCTTTCCGCTGCAATAATGTACGATCATACATATTCACTAGGTACCCAAGCATTTAAGTCAATAGTAAGCTTACCTGCTCGTTCAGCATGTCACATTCCCGCTGGTTTGCCACGCAAATTATCTTCTTCGTTAAAAGGTCATGACGCTTGCAACGACCGATAAATTCCTCGCCAGGGCTTCCAAATTCACCCGATCCAATTTTAGAGGGGTCTGCAGTGCGCTGTACGATCCGGCCGATGTCCTCACCTCGGTCTGCCTCTACCTAGAAGCTCGTTTTTAAACATTATACTTCCTTGATAATTACACGCAAACGCTCAAAAAAACATACCTTAACGTATTCTCCAGGCTTGAAAGATGCACGGCCAGCAAAGATTTCCTGCCGGCCTCTTTTAAATTCCACATCGTAATACGCTTCAGGTGGCGGCGGAGGAAAATGGGAAGTGCCATTAACGCTGCATCCACGCATATCAGGAGGTAGAGGAGGCGACAAGTCTATTTGCTTGCGTAACCAATCGAAACCGCCACCAGCAGAGTTACTGCGATTTAAAGAGGGGTACTCCAACGGGGGCGCTGAGGCAAAAATCTGGAGTCCCTCCATCGACTGGCTTCGCATTTGGCGTGTCATCGTGTAATTTCCATATTCTATACTGTACGAACGCATACCGCGACCCGTGTTATTCTGGTGCGACTGGTTTTCCTGTTGATCATCAGGGTAAAAGTCTTGATAAGGTGGCACTGCAAATGCATCGGAATATCGACGATACGGCATCGGGGGTCCGTACTAAATAATTAAATAAAAGACAAAATGTATCATAACAACGTTAAAAGAAAACACACCAAAACCTGAGTGAGACAAGAGAAACCAACCTGGAATTGGTGCATAGGAGAATCAGTCGGAATGCTGACGCGCGGCAGACGAACACCGGTATGTGGAGGCTGCATCATGTTACTTCCAGGATATAAAGTACGATGAGCCTGCGAGATTTCTGGCCCAGTTGCTTGTTGCGGTGGCACACGGTGGTGAGGTACAGGCGCAAATGGCTTGTTGCCGTTAAACGGATTGTACCCGTCCGGGCCATACGCTTGCGAATACGAGAATGATCGCGCACGTGATCGCTGCAGTGGTTCTTGAGGTGGGGGTAGTGGTGGATTCCTCTCATGCGCACGCTCAAAAGTGAAATCGACTGACGAGGCCCTTGTATCTTTTGAAGACCTTTGATCATTCGGTAAGCGAAATAATGGTCCTGTTAAAACACCGTAGAGACTTACCCACAATCACATTTACTCACCTTGGGTAACCCTGGTAGTCCTCATCATACTGATTCCTGGTCTCACTGTTGCCATATCCAGTACAAGCCATGTCAGCATCTAAAAAACAAATTGCTCGAAACTTGCATCGAACGTACGTGGAGAGCAGCGAGCTGACACTGCTACCGCGGAACAGATCAACATGCCTGTCGCCATTCGTGAAGGATGATCCAAAGCGTGGTGACGTCATGAGATACTCTTCGTCCTGCAATTGCCATGTCTGTGCATCCTTCCTGCTTCCAAGCACGGGAGACTTGACCAACGAGTTCGCATGAATATTACTGCCACCGTCCATACTGACAGTTCGCGGTGGACGTGGGAGCTGTGAAAGCACGGGCAAACAGCCTTCTGCAAAGGGTACACCCGCGGAAGGCGGAGCTGGTACTGGTCCCACGTCCGACTGGTTTGATAGCGGCTCCAGATGCTGTTCTTCTTCATTCGAAGAGTCGTTAATCGACGAAGCTGAAGACGAAAGACAAGAGCTTGCAACCTTACGAAAGCTAGACACGTGCTTGAGCATCGCATCTCCTTTCTCTCGAAGGGAAGAGCTACTTCCAAACGCCGCGGAGGATGGCGACCGGAGGCACCCATAAGCATCAGAAGCTCGAAAATCGTCTGACTGATTGTCAATTGACATGGGCGGTGAAAGCGGCTCTGGTGAACTCGTGAGCGTCGGAGGTGGAGACGCTACGCGACGGCCCAGCGGACGCCAGGCGTTCGACGGCAGAGACGACATTTTGCCTTCGCTCATCGACATTCCGCGCGGCTTGGACTGACAGCGACCAAAGGAGATATCAGCACCCGGATGGTGGTGATGAAGGCGTGTAGGCGATACCGAACGCGCCTCCGAGTCGGCTGTGGACAACGCCATCATGCTCGTGGATAGAAACTCAGACCACTCGTCTTGTGGGTACGCGCCGCCGCTTAAACAATCGAGCGATGAGTGACGCGTGCGGTGCATGGCAGTAAAGCTTATTGTTAATGCGTGGGGCTCAACCCCAAACGGGTTACCGAGGCGATAGCTGCGGCGTTTGTTACTTCCCGGGTGCTTGCTCGCTTTGAAGTTGCGGACTGACTCGTACTCTGTATGATACGGTCCTTTTTCCTTCTTTCCGTTTATATTTTTGCGCCCCGTTGTTGATGCATACAATTTCTAAATGCTCCAAGGGACCAGCCGCAGCTAAACAAACAGATTGTGTCACACAAATGCGGACCAATTTTGCAGGATATAGTTTTTCAATCTAGCGTCACCGCGAACAGCATATCTCCGTTCATCAGATTTGCTCTTGCAAGTTGTTATTACAGCATTTCTCCGTTCATCAGATTTGCTCATGCGAAGTTGTTAATATAGAACAGCGTTTCAGAATGCGTCCTTGCCAGTGCGCATCGTTATCAAGACATCCTATATTTTCTTTCAGAGTTCCTTACACTAGTAGATAGGCAAATTATCGGGCCTATTGTGAAACCTACACTTGATAATGATTCTAGCCTCACTTAAGTTTCCATAACCTTTCAGTGCCAATTCCTTGTTGCGATCAAAGAGGCGCAACAATAAATGCATAATCCCCTACGGCAACTATCAATAATTCCGAAACGCCTTCGACGAGTAGCTTATTCGTGTCTCACCGTCTCCAGCTGAGACCTTTATTTAAGACACGTCCTAGGCTCAGATGTCCGACAAGTTGTCGCCATTGGTGCCCCCACCGTCAATCTCGGCTTTTTCTCAATCCAGTTCCTGTCGACCTAAGCGCCAAAGTTTTTCACGCTTCTTCAGTCGCTCATCGTACAGTAAGCGCCGGTCACGCGCTGTGGTGCCTGCGGACAGCATTACGCACCCACATTTGGAAATAAACACGCACAAGCGGCGGAATGACCGCGCGATGATAAAAATTTGCGACGCCACCGTACATGTGCGCGCCCTGCACCGCATCCGCCGGATTTTAGGCGAATTCATGCGGCAGCTGAGCGTTGAGGTATTTTTCGTCATGATTGTCCTCTTATACGGCGTTTTCGTCACAGTTCAGCTCACATTGGCAGATGGCATGCTGTCGTCGTACATGCTAGCGGTCGACGCCACGGATCTCATAGTGGGCTCTATTTTGCTCTTGGAAATTTTTCTTAATGTATTTGCATATGGACTACATTACTTGAATGACAAGTGGGCCTTATTCGATGCTCTTGTCATCGTCGTGAGCTTTGTGCTGGACATTGTCGCCGCCATGGGGACGACGTCGTCAATTTTGCCCAAATTTTTGAAATTGCGCGTAATCCTGCGCATATTGCGCGTATTGCGCGTACTTGTCGTGTTTGAGCGAGTGAAGCAGAGGCCTAAATTGATGAACCTCACGCATCTAAGTCAGAGAAAGAAGACGTCGACCGTGGAGCAAGTGCTGCTGGTTCTAAACGAATTGCGCTTTCATCCGGCCATTCGTCCGCCGTTAAAGAATGGCCTAGACTTTGCCATCGATGCAATCAAGAATAATCGGCTTTACGTCGATAATGACGAATTTTTGGTCGTGGAAGGAGTCGACAATAACACGCAGAAATGGTTTCCGGGTGAAATGCCTCGAGGCAATGATACGAGCAAAATATTAACGGATTCGGCTGCAGATGAGGACGATCCTAGCTTGAATCTTAAACGTCAACGCTCCTTTGTCGATAGCTTTGATTCTGATGAGAATGACGCATACGATGTAATAAAAATGGATTAGAATGTGACAGATTGCATGAGCTTAATCTTAAGTCTAAATGCCGACGCGAACGTCGGGGCAATGCAAGAACCCCTTTCAACGATGGATTTCGTGGTCTATTCTGAATTGCGAAAGTTGATGCAAAGCGCATGCTCCTGGAACTTTGACATATTTCGGGTAGACCATCTTTCTGGTGGAAACGCATTGTGCCATGTAGGTCACTACCTCCTCCGTGACGTTCCTTGTCAAGCATTAAATATTGAAAGCAAACTGCTTGTGAATTTTCTACTCGAGATTCAGCGCGGATATACTGCCACGAATCCGTAGCATAATGCTATTCACGCTGCTGATGTGATGCAGTCTGTGCATTACTTTCTCATTCAGCCTGAACTACAGCCATATTTACGCCCTCTAGATCGTGCTGTGGCACTTATTGCGGCAGGGGTACACGATTTTAGGCACGATGGATTTAACAATGGCTTTCATATTTCAACAGCGTCTGAGATCGCTATTCGGTACAATGATCACGCGGTACTGGAGAATTATCACGTGGCTCAGTCATTTATGGTGATGAAGAACTCAGATTGCAACGTCTTGGGTCAACTAACACCGAAAGATTTTAAGTACGCTCGTGATATGATACTGGTGAAATTGACTCTTTTTCAGAACTCTCAGGGGCGAAACGCTCAGCGTCTTGCTGTGGAAACTCAGCTAAATTATACGGATGTGAAGATATTTGAGGGAAAAGAGGAAGAAAATCTCCCGTTTTGGATTAAGCAGATGGAGATGCCCATTGATTCCGTCTTGTTCTTTACAGAAGGGCAAAAGGTGGCTATGGCCATTTCCAAACTTGGCGGTAGAGCGATGGTGGGCACTATCGTGCAGTACGGACCTAAACGACGCTTTTCCCTCATGGGATTCGCTGATAATGCAAATGACTAGCATGATTGAAGGCTCTTCGCATGCGAGCGCGGCTCCTAGCGACTCGACAGGGTAAAGGAACCCTAGGGACTTTGTTCAGGAGTTGGGAACTCTCATTGCATCAATGCATCAAGACCCGGTGCACGAAGCAATTGTTGTAACAATCTTGATGGGGGGTATTCATGAGGGCATTGCCTGTACGGAATTATTCCGATCTCATCCTGCTACTTTCGAAGAGGCATTTGCCAGCGCTACGCGCTGAGTTTGACTTAGATCTGCTCGCGTAAGCATACCTGTTTACCGAACAACTCTTCTAGCACATGGGTACCGTCTAATAGACCGGAAACCATGGATGTAAGCCTCGTTGAGGAAGAAGAATACGCTTTATAAGCTGTGAAACAGCAAAAGAACATCCGTAAATAGATATGTGCGGAAGTACGAAACATTTATATCCGGCCTGTCCCCTATGAAATACGTGTAAATCTCGAAGAGCACCAATTCCGGCCTATACCATAGATCTGGTACGGTGCGAGGAAACGTCGATACCCAGTAGGTGCGGGGCGCCCTACTGGGGAAGACCTAGCTCTGTTGAACCTCTAGGAGGTGAGAATAAA
This sequence comes from Bremia lactucae, assembly GCF_004359215.1. Lineage (NCBI taxonomy): Eukaryota > Oomycota > Peronosporomycetes > Peronosporales > Peronosporaceae > Bremia > Bremia lactucae. The sequence continues at coordinate 5,184,401 of NC_090613.1, forward strand.
CAGAACCTAGCCCCAACTAGCTCGGTGTGCAATGGCACAGTGCTAGTCGCTCAAGCGACTGTGAAGGGCTTTGATAAGCCATGGTCAATTTTAATTGACTCAGGAGAATCTTGCAATCATGCTCGACGTCTTCCTTTGAAGGAAGTCAACAATACGTCGAGGCGCTTAAAGTGCATATAAGTGATACAATCACTGCCTCGCTTAGCGACTGGGACTCGTGTCACCGTTCCTAAAGTTCCATTGAACTTATATATAAGGTTTCTAAACTTTGACAGAATGGAACGCTGTCTCGTCCTTGATATGGATTCGAGATATGATCTCATCCTTGGCATGGCCTGGCTAGAACACCATGAGCCATGTATCGATTGGAGGTTAAGACCTAGGCGCCACGCGCAATGTTCCTAGTAAAGTTTCGGAGTGTCATGAACCCACCTTTGCTAGGCAACAAAAGCGCTATTGCCGCGGATCATTGACTGAGTCTGTCAGTGCTTTGGACATTGGAATGTCTGAGTTAATAAACTCCAATGTTGAAAACATTATTTTTGAGCCCGACTCAGAAGAAGGAAGTTGAACGGCACGTACCCCGTCGAGTGACACTCGTTGATATAACGATTCACTGGAAACTGAAAGCATTGTTGACCTAAGGCGAGTCATCAAGGGTGTGATATTCCTTAAATACTTGGAGTGGTACGTCTAAGTTCACCGGGTGTGGTCGGCGAGGTGGCACCATACTGAGTGTCAGTAGTGACACTATTGACGGTTTGCCAAGACCTTAAGGGTGCAATATCCCTGAGATACGTGAAGTAACACGTCTTAGTCCACCAAGTTTGGTCGGCCGAGGTGGTACCATAGTGAGTGTCAATAATGACACTATTGGCGGTTCGCCAGGATATTCGGGGTCAAACCCTTCTAGTGCACGTGAAGCGACACGTAAACGTTCGCTGGTAAAGGAAGTTGAGTTGCCTAACTCCTTGTCGAATGTCGGATTAGACACCATGTCTTGTATAGAACCAATACAGGGGGACGTAAATATCCCGGCCTCTAAGACGCGTATTGACTCCACTCTAAGACAGGATGGACACGAAGCGTGTATACCCTCACAAAGTGATACGAGTGAGCAATTACACACGCTTGTAAATGGTGTAACCGGTAACATTAAGGGGGAAGTTAGCCTTGCGGCAATCCCTTCGTTGCAAGCTCTTTTAAAGCTAGACGAATGTCTATTGATGAGTGCGGCCGAGCCTTAAAGGCTGGCGACTCATCTTAGATGGTGGTCATTCGACCAACAATTGAGTTAAACTTATCGTCACTTTTAGACGAAGCTTTCCTGGATGACACAAAAGCTGCACTTCGTGCGCGAAATGGGACATCGATACTTAAAAATCCTACGGATCCCTTTTATTCCTTAATTAAGGAATTCCAAGATGTGGTATGTAATAACCCACCTCTGTTTTACCTCCGCGTAGAGGTGATCGTCATGAAATTGACTTCGTTCCGGGCACCAAATACTGTGTCACAAGACAATGGCCTTTACCAAGGGAGCAGTGTGACGTCATTGACGATTTCTTCCGTGCTAATCACGAGGCTGGAATGGTACGAGAGACCAAATCTCCTCATTCGACACCGACATTTTGTGTCAAAAAGCCATATGGTAAATGGCGCATTGAACATGCTTATAATAAGCTTAATGCTGCAACTATACCTGCACAAATCCCCATTCCTAGAAAACGTGTTCTTCAGAACAATATGGTTGAATGTACAATGTACAGTGCACTTGAATTAGTTGATGGTTACGATCAACTGCTCATGCGAGCTAGCGATATCTCGCTTACAGCGATTAGCACCCCAAGTGGTATGCTATGGGAGTGGTTGGTTATGCCACAAGGGCTTTCCAACGCCCCGGCAACTTCTAATCGTCTAGTGACGCAACTGTTCCGCTTTCATCGAGGTTATGCATAGACTTATTTTGATGACATTTGTTTCCATAGTCGTGCGGAGCAGGGTCGGGCGGCCATGGAAAAACATTTAGACCATTTGCGAGCAGTGCTCGAGTGTATACGCACATAAAATTGTATGCCGATGCATCAAAATGCATTTTTGGCGCAGAAGAAATTCATTTCTTAGGGTGCTTCATTGGGAAGCGAAGCCTTAAAGCGGATCACGCTAAGGTAAAAGCCGAAGTAGATTGGCCAGTTCCTTAAAACAAAAAGGATTTGCGTAAGTGGTTGGGTCTCGCCAATTGTTTACCCAAATATAGCCAAAAATTACGCTGATATGGCTAGGCCATTATTAAATCTTTTAAAAAAATACAGAATGGTGCTGGACTAGCACAGAACATATGCTTTTCAAGCAGTTAAGTATAGTCTTATCTATGCTCCGATCCTGGCACAGCCAAATTCAACTTGGCATTTTATTGTCGTCTGTGACGCTTCAGATTTTGCCATTGGCAGTGCTCTGTTACAAACAGATGTTGATGGGCGTGAACGTGTTATTGCGTTCGAGTCTAGACAGCTTAGAGCTGCAGAATTGAGCTACCCAGTTCATGACAAATAGTTACTTGCTATGAAGTATACTCTCGTCAAATTCAGAGTTCATCTGCTCGGCTCTAAGCCGTTTGATATATATACAGATCACGCGTCATTACGCACGGCGACTAAGTCGCCCCATCTCTCACAGAGAATGGCCCGATGGCTATCCTATCTCGCCGAGTACAACTTCGAGGTGAAGTACAAGCCTGGCAAGCAGAATGCATTGGCCGATGCGTTATCACGCAGGCCGGATTATGAGCTCTCTCATTTAACGACTATCGTGTCGCCTATTACATAATCAATCTGTTCGGCTTACGCCAACGATGAACAGTGTGTAGATCTGCTACGAGATCTAAAGAACGCTGACTCGGATCTAAAATTGTCGGCAGCTTTGCGTGCAAGGTTACATCGGTTGACAATCGATAAAGGCCTATTGCATTATTGCACGGACGCTGCGGATCCTCCATGCGTCGTTGTTTCTCATGATGAAGAATTTAAGTACCGAATCCTCAATGAGGCACACGATACTGTCCTTGATGGTCATCTCGGAAGAGAAAAGACCTACGGCTCTGTAAGCCAGATTTATTGGCGGCCCAAACTTTATAAAGGGGTCAGCACATGCGTTCGCACATGCGAAACTTTCCACCGGGTTAAACCCTCGGCGCATGCTGCTGCGCCACTGGCAAGTCTGCCCGTACATAGGGTGTTCGGAGTCCTTTAGTAGGGATTTTATTTTCGGTCTACCGAAAGGTTCGGCCGGTAAACGCTGGTATACTGATCTTTGTTGACTGTTCGAGCAAAATGGCTCACTTAGCGGCTGTGCCAGATACCATTAATGGTGAAGGTACAGCAAGGCTGTTCATCGATCGCGTGTTTCGACAACACAGTTTGCCTGTGGCAATTGTCTCAGATCGAGACCCCCGTTACACGAATAAATTCTAGAAATCGATCGAGTGCTTAGCACCAGATTGAACATGTTCACAGCGGACCATCTGTAGACCGATGGTCAGACTGATCTTGTCATCGCGTCATCGAAGACGTCCGCGCAGTGTGTGTGCTAAGACACCGAAGCGCTGGAGCTCAATGCTCCCGGTAGTGGAATTTGCGTTGAATAACGCTGTACATGCCTCTACAGGCTATACTCCGTTCAATGTCAATGTTGGAAACATGATACAGTTAAAGTTTAAAGTGTTGCGACTCCTCGAGAGAGTCGCCAGCACGAATGACATAAACCAGCTCTGGGGGCGCCTGTTGAGAAGATGGAAAGATCTCAAGGTTAGTTAGGAAGACATTGAACTAACCATGGATAATATACTCGCTCTGCAATCTTCTCTGCCAGCCACAAACAAACATGTTATGAGCCAAGCTCGTAAAGCTTGGAACGGAGTGACACACGCACTCTTACAAGGTAAAGGTAGCGCGACGCAAGCACGCCTTCAAGGAGTCCCACGAAAGGGGACTCAGAAAATTCTGCACGATGTCCGATCACGAGGAAGACGGAGAATCAACCGTAATCGCACTTTTGAACAGACTAAGCGATCGGATGGATGGCCTCGAATGGCAGATCTCAGCAAGTCCGTTGTCGACAACCGGCGACCGAGTAAGCCCGCAAGTCGTGCCTGCAAACGTGCCCCCACTGACGCTACCAGGCGCTAGCGGTATCCAAGATGTTGCGCGCCAGGGTAGACTACTCGCGTCAAGATTGACGCTAAATGATCTCCACCAGCAGGCACTTGCTGCTGCTGGCAACCAGTTTGCCCAAGGAATTTACAGCCGCGCAGCTTGTGGCCAGCACGTGCCAATGAGCCAGCCTCACGAAGGAATCTCCGAAGAACAGTACCAGCGCGGCGTTGAACAGTTTGGACCTTCTTGGGTCGCAGTGCCAAGCAACAAGACGTCAATGCTCATGATTCATAACTTTACGGGTAACGAGCTTTACGTAGGACTGGGCAGTGGTTTTCGTGAATGGGCTTACAGTTTCCTTGAAGCACTGAAGATGGCTGAAATGGCGACTGGTTATCGCTGGGCCGAGCGGGTTAAAGTGAACAAGCTCGGGGAGTACCTCCAGAGGGACTCAAGCGCTGCCGACTAATTTCGTCAGAACGTAGCCACGTGGTGGACAATAAACCCTCAACTGACGTACATGCTCGACGAGTTGTACAAGGCTTTCCGCGTCGTGGTTACCCATGAGCAAGCATCCGCGTTGTTTACGGAAGCAAAACTAACATCAAGAGCGTGGCCACAACATATGCTGTACCTGATGCATCTGGCTCGAGTAAGCGACTCAAGCGAACGGCTTATTGTGGATAACATCGTCAAATACGCCGCACCACACTTAAACCACATGCTTATGATCCTATTTAACTCAAATCGTTTGGACTACATTGCACACTCGCAAGAGTTAATAGCATGGGCACAAGAGGTCGAAGACGAACGGAGAAACGCCAAGAAGATGGGACGCGATGTTGTCGCAGCGATTGGAGAGAACCATCAATGTTTTAATTATGGAGCAGTCGGTCATACTCAATATGACTGTCCAGTGACGTCAAGAGAAGTGAGCATGCTGACACACCTAGCGATACTAAGGGCAACAATCGACGTTTTGCTTTGGCCGTCAGCCCAATTTCTCAGGCGCAAACACTTTGTGCATCCAGTGATTTCTGATGTCAACCTTGCTGGGTCATGGACTCCGGGGCAAGCCGTCATCTTTTTGGAGATGAAACTTTACTTCATGATGCAGTGCCTTGTGCAGATGAACTTACTCTGCCAAACGACGCAACGTTGCACGTGACCAAAGTCGGCAGTGTAACTTCTATGTCACGCATTGATGACGATATCCATGAAGTCACCCTTTCCGACGTCTACTTCGCTCCGTCGCTCTCCAAGGATTTAAGACTGATTTCGTATGGTCAGCTCAAGAAGAGAGGCTGTCGATTGGTCGATGATGATAACGGTGGCAAGATCATACAAGGCAGCCAAACTGTGTTCGGCTTCAAAATAGTTAATGACGTGTGCATCGTGAAGACAGTCGATTACCTAAGGAAGAACATGAAGAGCAAGAGCCTTGTTGATATAGTACTATCGGCGGTCGCTAAATCCAGTGACTTGTCAACGCCGCACATGGGTACACTGGTACAGTTTCACCAGCGGCTAGGACACTTGTCCTACGATTCCATAGAGCGCATTGCAAAAGATCCAAGCTCTGGCATCAAAATCACGAATTACGACCGTCCCAAATGTGTCACATGCTCGACAGGCAAGGGCACCCGAACCGAGCAGCCCAAAAAGGATTCCGGTGAAAATTCTCCAATTGACAGGATTGGAGGAGTCACATGCAGCGACCTAAAGGGCCCTATTTCATCTGAAGACAAGCGCGGTAATCGATACCTGGTCACATTTATTGACTACAAGACCACATATGTTCAAGTTTTTGCGGCTACACGCAAGAACAAGGCTGCCACCAAGTTTTTGCATTTCGTTGCATGGTTCGAAGCCGATTTCAATTGCAAGGTTCGTGTTTTAAGGACCGACGGTGGTGGTGAATACGTCACCGAGTCTGTCTGTGGATTTGTTCTGCAAGAATTCTGGAATCAGACGCCAGACAACCGAGGCTAAAACCCCACAGTCCAACGAAAAAGCCGAGCGTATGAACCGCATAATTAGTAACATGGTTCGGTGCATGTTATTTGGCTCGGACGTACCACTTAGCTACTGGAGCGATGCCGCAGAGTATGCAACATATATTCTCAACAAAAGTCCTACCCGTGCTAACCTGAACCGAGCCTTTCCACTCAAGTTACTCACTGGAAAAACTCCCAGTTTACGAGATGTCGTCGTTTTTGGTTCTCCATGCCAGGTTTGGCGCGATCCGAAGAACCGTACTCTTGTAACACACACGGTAGATGGCTACATCTTTGAAAAAAACGAGGAAACTAAGGGTTACAAGGTTCTGTTACGCGTTACGACGCGCCACGTAACGGCCATCGAGACACTCGACGACACGAACAACAAATTGGTGCAAGACGCACTTAGAGACATGGACAATGATGAGCTCGAAGATATCGCGTTGTCATATGCCCGCACTGCGCGCCAAGACGCGGCGAAAACGGAGGAGGAACTAACGAACTCGCGAAACAACATTGTCCAGAAATTTTCGACGACGAAGAAAGTAGCGGCTACATCTAGCAGAAATGCAGTCCGTCGATCAACGCGAGTGAAGCAGAAGTCTCGACGCAAGGCTGAGCCTGACGGTGATCTAGTCTTGGAACAAGCCGGTAAGAAAACCAGGCCATCCAAGCCATCCAACCCAGTAAACAAGACGAAGGAAAGTGTTTCGACTAGTCACACGAAGCCAGCAGAATTGATGGCTTATGCAGTTGTCGTCAGCAACGTGAAGGGTCGACGACCCGTGGACGAACCAGGTCCGCTAAATTTCGGTCAGGCTCGCCGCAGCTCCAACAACGAGCTATGGGCGATAGCCGAACAGGAGGAGCTCCAATCCTTGGAGAAAAATCACACCTGAAAGCTCGTGATCAGGCCGGTAGGCGCCAACCCGCTGCCGACGAAGTGGGTTTACAAAACCAAGCGACTTGTAAACGGCGACTACGACAAGATGAAGGCAAGACTTGTTGGCCGAGGCGACCGCCAGGTCAAGAGTGAGAGCTACATCCTAACCTATTCAACAGTGATCACGATGAGCAGTATCCGAATCATTGTTATATTCTCGATTATATGGAAAGTACCGGCTAGAAATGGAGACGTGCCAAGCGCGTACATCAAGGCATCGGTTGAAGAGGGATACAATATCTTGCTTCAATTCTCCATAAGAAAATTAATTATTTCGCTTTTTTGGAGGAGAAAGGCCTCTCCCCCCAATCCCCCCAAAACAACTCAGCAGCACATCAACAATGCCTCTGAGAGGAGCACGCCACACCACAATGACGTCTTGAGCTCCCAAGTCATCGATAAAAACATCTTTGAGGCTATCCGCGTAATAACCCCAATATGCTCTCCCAGCTGGGTTTTATTCGGTCAGCGGTAATTTTTGCAGAGAACGAACGGGTTCCCAGCAGCTCAAGCATAGGTCTTTCAACAACAAATTCGGGCCCACGCGCACAGACGTTTTCGTCGCCATCTTGATTTTCGTCAATTACAACGAGCTGGCGCTAGAACTCGAGCGCAGTATCTACGGCCTAAAGCAATCTAGCAGGCTGTGGAACGAATTACTAGCCTCAACACTTATCGGGCTGGGTTTTGAACAATGTATTGCGGATTCATGTGTGTTCTAAAAGATACAAGGCCAAGACACCGTGCTGGTTGGCGTGTACGTGGAGACTTAATTGTCACAGCTACCACGTCGACGTTGTTGGACGAGTTCTTCACCAACTGGACGTCCTGCAACTAAAGAACCTAGGGGTGCTTTCATAGTTCCTCGGTATGCGTTTTCAGATGTGTGGAGACGGCAGCGTCAAGATCGACCAAGAGCAAACGATCATTGAGATGTTAGACAAGCACGATTTCGGAAATTAAATGCCGTGCGAACTCCAATCGGGATCAATGATCCCCATACCCCCAAAGACTTAGTACCGCTGCTCAAAAAGTGCACAACTATACCCAAAAGGCCAACTGTAACGGAGTTCCAATCACTGGCCGGCAGCTTGCTTTGGTTGGCCCGCTGTACGAGGCCGGATATTGCCTTTGCGGTACATAAGGTCACCAGAAGCTGTCACGAGCCGACACTCGGCGAGTTGGAAATTGGCTCAACGAGTAGTGCGGTATGTACGCGGCACTCGTGCAACTGTACTACACGTCAAGCCTGATGACAGACCGCCTCTACCGTTACGACTTGTATCGTATACGGATGCAGACTATGCAGGCGACGACAAAGACCGAAAATCAATAAGCGCCGGCATCGAATTCGTAAATAAGATGGTTGCAGGATGGCACTGTAAGAAACAGACTGCCGTTGCACTATCGACTGCTGAGGCCGAGTTTGTATCCGCCGCAGTAGGCGGTGTGGAAGTGCTTGGGGTCAAGGAACTAGTGATGGAAATTGGTGTTGAGGTCAAGACTCCAGTTGTGCTGAAGATTGACAATCAAGCGGCTATACAACAGATTGATAACGAGGCGGCATCATCTAATAGCAAACATGTTGAGATCAAGATGAAGTTTCTGCGCGACTACGCATTGAAAGGCAAGATCAAGACCGAGTTTCCTGAGACCAAGGCTATGGTAGCAGATCTGCTAGCTAAAGCTTTGCCAGCACCTCGAATCCTGGAGCTGTGTGAAGCCATTGGGCTGGTGCTCTCCCAGTGAGCCGGGAGGAGTGTTGGAAACACAGTTGAAGTTTGAAGTGTCGCGACTCCTCGGGAGAGTCGCCAGCACGAATGACATAAACCAGCTCTGGGGGCGCCTGTTGAGAAGATGGAAATATCTCAAGGTTAGTTAGGAAGACATTGAACTAACCATGGATAATATACTCACTCTGCAATCTTCTCTGCCAGCCACAAACCAACAGTCAACGGTCTCATCCACCCACGCGTTCCGTTAAAGAATCCACTGCGTGGCTCAGGGCTTGGTGGTAGAGAATTAGCCGATAGGCTTGTTGATATCAGCCCTGTTACCGTTCGGAAACAAGTAAGCCAGTTTCTCGCGACGCGATTTAGACATGTAAAGGATACGATGATAAACAAAAAGAACAAGCAGATGCCAAAGGCAAAAGCTGTATTAATTTTTATACTGTCGAAGATTGAGTTTTATTAAACGCTAAAAACTACCTGCTAACTTGGTTTTCGCGGTCTTCAAGACCAAATTGCGCCCGCGCTTTATTGGACCATTTACGGTCGTGGCCAGGAAGGGCCTAGCTTTCACGCTAAACCATCCTAGCAAGCTGCGTACACACCCAGTGTTTTAAGTTGGCTTGCTTAAGCCACATCGACGTGGACTAAAAAGGCGCTTGCGCCAAGAGAGGCGGTCGTGCCACAGGTTGCTGCATCCTCATCAGGATATCCAGCTGGCCTTCTAAACGAGGTTGCTGACGTGCCAGCATCGAAAGACGGTTCTATACCGCCTCAAAGGAGCTCTCAACCCGAGCAAGAACCTCACGAAGAAGTTGCACCTCGTGAGCATCAAATGCCTCCGCCGAGATTTCAGACCCCTCCCGCGCTGCTTGATGCGCGGGGGAACCTTCAGGTTCACGTGGAGAAAAAGCGACGTCGTCGTAAGGGCCAATACCAGTATCTGGTGAAGTGGCTAGGGTGCCTCTCTTCTGAAAACTCTTGGGAGTATGAGGTACCTCTTCGGCAAGATTGCCGTACGCCGTTGACGTTTTTGAGCGCCAAGCTCAGGGTCAACTCACGTCGAACGACGCTTCCCACCATAGACGTGATTTTATGTGGATTTATAGCGTCAATGCGGCTTGTATCCATGGTTGTACGGTCAACCGAAGCACTGAATATCGGCTGGACATTTCGTCGTCTTCTGGCATAATGCCGAACGTAACCGGCCTTTGGCCTTAAACTTGGCGAAATCGAAGCGAAGCTCCAAATATTACAAAGGCGGCGGGTCCGGTGAACCCAGTTCTCAAATGAGACTTCGTTTTCACTTCTTGTTTATTTCGGAAATAAAACAATCGGAATTTCCCTCATGGAGGCCACTGAAGCCCCACGGTCTTGATCACGTAAACGCGTCAGATACTGACTTCGCGTCACTACCTTTGGCGTAAGGTATCGCTCATGAAGAGCGTCGCGAGTAGCGATCCCCTCCGGCGTTCTCGCTACGTCTCCGGAGATCTAGATGGCCAAACTGTGACCCGCTATCTCTTTGAGACGCTCGTTCGCACTAAGCGGAGTGAATCTATATTCGCTATGAGCTTTAGCGTTCGCTATCTCGGCAGCTCGACGACGAGCTTTTTCTTCTATGAAGATTGGCTGCTCTTGCTCTTCATCGAGCGAATTCGAAATGATGTTGGACTCAGGGTCCCGTGTCCTGCTCAATGCAGTTAAGACATCAGCGGCACCAAGTTCATAGAACGGATTCGGGGCCCCTCCGACGTTCATCTGGAGGAGAAGGCGTGAAAGAACGACGCTCTTTCTCCTCCTCCTCTGATGGAGAGTGACTTTCAAACTCCACCATTCCCTCATCGTCGAAGAAGGCGTAAATGTTGTTGTCTCCATGTTGTGAGCCATGATAGAAGTTTGGATGGGCAATAATGCGCCATCATCATTCCTCATGAGCTCGTTGTCCGCATCACTACTATGAGGTGACGGCAACGGTGTCGACTCATTGTAGTCGACAATGAGCGACGGATCAACATCCTAACTGTTTAGGTAGGATGAATCCTTAAGCCCCGTTAACGCGAAAGCAGCAGTAACTGTCGGCATTTCGACTAAGGCATTGGACGCTGCCAGCGTGTTAACGCGGCGCGTGCGCTTAGTGTGAGGTTGAGTGGGCGTCTTCGCAGACGACTTACCATCGTGGCCCCTTTTAGGTGGCATCTTTGGCGCCGTGTATGAAAACACAGGTCGCTAGAGTGAATGAGAGAATTAGCGGCGCGTTAAGCAGCTCGCAATTCCTCCTTCCTCTTTGACGAATTCAAATGTAAATTTGTTCTTTAAGGGGTGGTGGTGTAACGGGCTAAAGTTGCCCTTATGTTACACAATTCTCGTTAAGTGCACTTGATGTACTTTAGGGATGGTCAATTGCTTAAATAAACTAATGAGACCCACCACTCGGGTGTGGCTCACATTTGTGACCAACCCTTGTGTATGTGTTTCACATAGATGCATTCACATTAGGAAGATGACGCTAGCGTTGTCCGTGATGACGGCTAGCGTTATCCGTTACGCGAGGTATCTAGAAAGATACGCTCGCAATACATATTAGTGTTATCTACAGAGATGACATTTTTGATTGGTAAAAATAGTGTGTATATTTATTGCGATTAAATATAAATCAGTCTGAAAACTACTTTCTACTTAGTAAGTGCGCACGAGGAGCCGGAATACCGCTCCCGTGACGACACTTTACTAGAGTACTTAGTGTGTTGGGGGAGGACCACATTTGTTACCCATAATAAATGGGATTTAAGTAACTAACTATTTTGAAATTAGATAAAAGTGTATTTTACCCAAAATGTAAATGTACCACAAGAACGATTCTGCAACCGATGTGTGCCCCATTACACCCTCCCTATCAGGCTGTTGACACCGAGTGACAACATTCGCTTCATTTACTCGTTGAGGTTGGAATCTAAACAGCTAACTGCTCGGTTGTGGTTTTCTTTCGTTTGTCTAATGACAATCAAGCTTGAGTCACAGACTCTTAGCAAATGCTGTCTCGTCGTCTACGCTAGATAGCGCAGCGACCATTAATGAGAGCGCTGCCCATAAAGGCGCAGTCGCTTCTCCGTTGGTAACCACAACGCCTTATGCTCAGACAATAATCCATAATGATTCTGACATAGAGAATTCGGAGCCTTAAGCTCCACCGACGACACGTGAACGTGCTCAGTCGGTGTCACAAGCCAGTCGTTTAGAACGTGGCAATGTGACGGGTGGCATATCATTGATGCCCCTCCATCTAAATGGCCTCGTTTAAACGGGCCAAGAGCGTCGCTCCTAAAGCGCGCTCTTGTAGACGCACATAATTATTATGGCGTCTTTAAATCATGGATGGCTCAGGGAAATCGCTTGAGCGTATTTTTCCCATCCCGGTCCTGTTACGTTCAAATGAAACGCCCGACCAATACGAGACGGAATTCTTGCGCCGCATTCATCCGCATTTTCGATGCGATGAAACAGCAGTCGCAACGAATTAATTTCGCCCGCTTGCGTGTGAGTAATTGACCATCCCCTTAAGTACACCAAGTGTACTTAACGAGGACTGTGTAACATTAGGGTAACGTTAGCCCGTTACAGGTATAAAGAAATATGTAACGGACTTACCCGTTACATGCCTCCTTAAGTGACAAAAGGGTGATAGACTAAAAAAATCAATTAGTCTCCGGTGTATGCAACACCACCTTAACGGTCAAAAACCGAATTGAAACCCCGGAACACGACGAAGCGGCAAATTTCAGCAGACTATGACTGGTCTTTTTCCTGTTACGAGGGAAACATTCTAGATTGATCGCTAAGGTCTCTCAAATATAGTCTATGTAAAATGGTTGGTGTATGCAATACCAAAGGTTTTATTTTTTCACAAGAAAGTTATTTAATCGCTTTTTCTGTAAATTTTACAGAAAAATTATGAATCATTGGCTTAATAGATATTGTAAAGTCAAATTTCCCACACTGCTGAAATTTTTGTGGTTCCAGCGCTCAAACGTCACACAACCTCACAAGTCGCACAACTGGGAAACACTTCTCCCAAACTCTGGCACCGATTCGCTTCGTTGAAAGTAGGTCACCACCTTTTTAACATGTTCGTGGTACACTGACCCATTGCGCTTCCCAATAGTACGGCCTCTGATGGCATTAAAGAGAGGGCGCTCGTCGTCATTAATTCACGACGCACGCTCAGCCAAGCGTGGCTGCAGTGAGACGATTGACCGATTTCTACAGCTCGATGCCGAACCTACAGAAGGAATTACCTGCACCGGTACATTAACGAATACTGTCATTACTGCTACCGATAGCGATATGCCAACAGTCGAAAAAAATGCAACATTAAACGCTGCTGCGGCCATTCCATCTGGAACGGACACAATTGAGACGGAGAAGGTAAGTGCAGCAGGACAACTTCACCAGCCGAGTGGCATTATGACCAATGCGGCTTCGTTGAGGGAATTTATAGTAGCCGCGCCGGAGTTTGAAGCGATTCATGATTCTTGGGAGGCATTTGACGAAGCGCTTAAAGCTTACGGACACTTAACGTTCCAGCTTTATGTCATTCGTTCCACTACTTCGGTTAAGCGCCGCAATCTAAAAATTATAGAAAATGTTCGAAAAGGAGATTTACGAACTGAAATCACGGAGCTCGGAAAATTTCGAGGCAATAAATCGAGTCAAATGGTGGACAAAATTTTGATCCCGGAGCATTATCAGTGGTACTCCAAGTCACTTAAATGTACACACGGTTGGAAAGAGCGTCATCGTGGCATTGGAAAGCGTGGGTCGGGAGTCGTACGGTCGACAAGCTGTTCTGCAAAAATGTGCGTTACTTTGCAGCACCGAGGGCACGATCCCACCAATTGGAAGGTGGTCGTGACGAAACATGTTCGCACGCATAACCATCAGTTGTCGAAAGAATTGTTTATGTACTATACAGAGAACCGGCGTATCTATGATACTGACTTGCTCGCTGTATCTGGCGATACAATTGGAGCCGCACCATCGTCTGTCGACGTTAGGAACGCGAAATGTTCCATGGCAAATGATCACGCAAGTCATCGATCCGGGCTTCATGCTATTTATTCGTCGAGCGAAGACCAGAGCCAGCACCACCAAGCTTCGTCAATAGTTTTTCGGATGTTGGACTCATCATCGACTCAGAACTACATCGAAGATCGTACTAATAAGCATTTGGTGCCGCATTTAGAAGCCAGCAATGGTTACTTTGCGCGCGCGAATGAATCAACCCCAATGCCACCTATGGGAACGCTTATATTGACACCAGGTACGGTCCCTTCTACAGCGATGGACGGAGGGGGTTATTGCGTTCCTCGCGTATCAATTAAGGTACACGCCTGTTGGACTGCATTTCATGACTACGTTGCGCAGTACGCGTTTGATACGGCGCAAATATTTCGTACTCGATCTACCGTATCGGTAGCTGCCCGGAATGCCAGGATTCTCGCATCGTTAGCCGCTAAAACAAGAAGCGAAGACCATGGCGTCGCTAGTTACGCAAGCTACGCCACAGCTGCACCAACTTCACGCCTGTTTCCAGACGAGTTCAAATGGTTTTCGAAATTGCTCATTTGCACCTACGGATGGAAGCGCCGAGTGCGGGGTAAAGCGCTTAAAAGTGGTGAGCATGGAAGTGGGCCTTGCCCAGCGATGATGCTTGCTCGATTAGAGCGAAATGTTGACGGAATGTGGCAAGTCGTCATTAATCGTCAAGTACCGGAGCATAATCACGAATTAGGCGGTCACGTCAATGATAATGTCGCAAAGACATATCGTATTGGTGGAATAGCTGACGTGCTTTCGCCTGCGCGATCGCTTCATACCGATTCAATTTTGCAGACTTCAAGTAATGATAATTCAATATTGTTGAAATTGCATCCGATCACGACACCATCAAGTGTCGATGACATACAAATGGCGACTTCAAACCAGCGAGAAATTGTAGTACGAGTTCCCAGGCTTCAATCCGTGTTTAAATCTTGGGATGCTTTTCATGCGAGCCTTAAAAGCTACTCAGACGCAACGTATCAGCTCTATCGCACCAGAACGACAAGTTCAGTGCAGGGAAGAAATCAGAAGATTGCGCAAATGAAATGTAGAGATGATAAAAACTTTGACAACAATGGCAACGTTAGTGATTCGGAGACCGAGCTTAGTGAAGTAACTGCGGCACGCAAGATTCCAGAAAGTTGGAGATGGTACTCCAAGACTTTAACGTGCACACATGGCTGGAAAGAGCGGCATCGAGGCTCGGGCAAGCGTAACGCTCATGGTGTGCGCTCCACCTCATGTCCCGTAAAGATCTGCGCGACGGTGCAATACCACAAGTGTTCGAAACGACAAGTAAACAGTAGTCCTTTAATTGAGAGCGAAAACACGACTTCAGATCGTTGCTGGCGCGTAGTGGTGACGAAACACGTCGTGGATCATAATCACAATTTGTCGCGGGAACTATACCAGTACTATTGTGAAAACCGTCGAATTTATGACCCGGAGTTACTCGCAATTGATACATCAACTAGTAGCAGTGTGGATTCGCGAGACAAATTTCCAGACTCAGGTGGGATAAGCCCGGAATATCACTTGCATGGCATTCAACTGCTTTCTCATTCGTCTGTGCTACCGATGCAATTTGAGGCAGGGCAAACGGAGACTGTGAGCCACTTACAACTTTTTGCAACGTCGAGAAGTAGTCAATCTGGTAGCATTGAAACGAATGCAGTGGCACTTTCTGCGTCCAATCCATCGCAAAATGTTTCATCAGTTGTGCTTGTTCCGTACAGCCCTTCTATCTTCTGCCTACCCAGTCAAGCTCATGTCCAGCAGCCAAAAGTGCAGTACCAATTCGAGCACAAACAATGCACAGTGGCAGCATCTACCGACGCTGCTACTGGATATAAAGTCATACAAGCCGCTCAAACGGATCAAAATGTCGCTTTGTTGGCACCTGTTGCCAAGCCAAGCTTTACTCCACCAAATGTTGTGCTTCTCAAAAATGCAGGGCTGGCTTTGTCAGGTGCAGTCCTTTCAAATGGCACAAATGTCGCTTCTGTGCCGTGTCGGATTCATGGAGCGTCGGGTGAAACGCAAGGCAACGTGGCTTCAACTGACGCCCGCATAGCGCAATGTACATGTTGCTGGATTCCAGGTGGTAATTGCATCTCGATTGTCCCTGCTATTGAGCCACTGTCTTCAACGGATTTGAGTCTTGAAGCAGATAATAGGACATTACTCTATGCTGATGAGATCGAGGGATTTTGGAAGCCATCGTCGAATTCTGAAATTGAAAAGATGACGACGGAAAGTGGGGCGATGATGTGGCGTGTGCCTCGGATCATGCGGCGGTATCCAAGCTGGGAAACATTTCATAAATATTTAGACGAGTACTCGGCGGCAACTTTTCAGCTGTACCGCGTACGCACGACGTACTCTGTGCGCTCGCGCAACGTTCGTCTCCGTCAATTGGCTGCAAGTCGAGGCCTTTTGGTGCGCGAAGAAGGAAAAGATAACGCAACTGACACGGAGCAGCACGATGGTGCACACGGAATTTCTCGAGCGCACTTGGTACCCGAGCAGTACGAATGGTACTCAAAAACTTTTCTCTGCACGCACGGCTGGAAGCGCCGTAGTCGTGGAAGTGGCCAGCGTGTGAGTCACAGTGTACGCGCTACGGAATGCCCTGCTAAGGTCTGTGCTACGCTTCAGCGCACGGACGGGTCGAGCGACTGGAGTGTAGTCGTGACCAAGCACGTGACCGAACACAACCACAAGTTGTCAGAAGCCATGTATCAACAGTATTCCGAAGTCCGACGAGTGCGTGACCCAGCAATACTTCAACAGGCCGAGCAGATGTGGCGAGCTGGTGGTACCCGTCGTCGCGTGTTTGAATTTTTGAAAGAGCAATCACCGGGTCATATCGTTCTCATGAAGGACGTTCACAATCTCGTGCAGCGATGGCAGACCCAAGAGCCGCAATGTAGACAAGATGGGGACAATGATGACCAGAGCGACATTCAGACCAAGCAGCAGCTCAATTGACATAGCTAGTCATGACAATGATGTCACAATTGATCTGTCTCCATGATCTGATTCTGTCAACTGCTCGGATGACAACCCTTTTTTTTCGGCTCAAGTGACGTATTTAAGCTAAAGTAAAGGTGACGCCTCTGACTGCGCAGGGAAAGGCGCCTGCTGCAGCGGGTAAACTTTTAGGCAAAATTTGGATGTGTTCGAGTGATATGTTAAGAGAAAAGACTTGTATACTTGATGGTGGTTTTGGAACGAAAATGCAATTGCCTAAAATTTGTCAGATTTATAAGGATTGGCACATCGGTTCAGTATCTTGCGATAACTGGTTTATTAACGCGACCATTTTTTGTAAATTTATTCATTGGAAATTCAAAAGGTGTCTTCGATTTGTGGAGGCTTCAGCTTTCGACGATATGAAATAGCATGTGCAAGATCTTCAAAATGCAGCCATTGTACGTCGAGATAAATCCACCAACCTTTGGCGGTAAAGCAATTTTAGACTACCGCTGTATGGATTTGATCAGCGAAAGTCGAAGGGTCGTCAATTGGACGTTGTCTGTAACGGGGTGTATCGTTACATGAAATTAACATTTAAAGGCTGTTGATTAATATATTATCTAAAAGGTAGATAATATTTGGAGAATATAACTTTAAAAGTAATGTTCAGAAATCTTATCCATAAATAGGTATAGGCCATTATATCTATTTATCCCGCAGACTAATCAGCTGTAAACGTAAACAAAGAGAGATAGATAGTAAGATAAGATTTCAATTGCATGTTTAGTATTAGTTCATAATTAAGTTAGCATTAACAGATAGAAAGAAGAGAAACTTAATTATAAATACACATTCCATTTAACCCTCTATAATGTAGTTGTCTTAAAGAGAAGTTTTCCTCTGCACGTACTGGTGTACGTGAAGTGACGTAAGGCACCACTCGCAACTGAAGCAGTGCGAAGTGGACTTGTACTGAAGCAGTACATCTGACCTCTCGGCCGACGGCTTATACCAAGCTGTCGCCGGGGCACTGTTGTAGGATTGCTCCTCAACCAAGGCAATTTAGATTGCCTCTTCCATCGTCGACGGCACCTTTCTGAAAAGAGCCTGTCGCGATGGGTCATGCCGTAGTCCGTTCATAAACGTGGGCACCTTAATGTGCTCCGGAATCG